>NW_025814303.1:0-44420 GCF_018902025.1 Drosophila willistoni | reverse complement strand
GAATTGCCTGTTATGCAGTTTCAACCTGTGTTTCGTTTTTTGTTGCACAAAAACAATTGAAAATAGTTTTTTGCTTTTATAAAATTATTAAATTGTGCCACTTCCCACTTATAAATTGTACAGAAAGCCATTCTGCTAATTGCTTTTTCCCCAATTACACTAACCCATTTGAAGGTACATTGACTTATATACTT
This sequence comes from Drosophila willistoni, assembly GCF_018902025.1. Classification (NCBI taxonomy): domain Eukaryota; kingdom Metazoa; phylum Arthropoda; class Insecta; order Diptera; family Drosophilidae; genus Drosophila; species Drosophila willistoni. The sequence continues at coordinate 44,226 of NW_025814303.1, read as the reverse complement.
CTAATATGATTGCATTTTTAATTTGCAGGTAAAAAGCCGAATTCATATGAAACCATACGAATTTTGCGCTTGCACAAGCCTGCTCGTGTGGCCAATAGAACATTTCTCAACTTTCTTCGGGAATTCCGTTCAACGAATACCCAGCTTGATCTGAATACATCCATTCGTCGGGGTACAAACATCTGGCAAACGATGAATAATCCGAAAGAAGCAAGTAGACTATACAATGCCAAGCAAAAGCCGAGAAGCCACTGCTCGCAGGAAACAAGAAAATGAAAGAAAGTCCCCTTGTATGAAGAGGCCATCTTGTCCCAAGAAACGTAACCACGTGGCTGCCCACGTATGCCTGGAAGCGCAAGGCTGCGCCCAAGCGTAGAAACCCATGCGCCAAAAAGCGTGTCAAGTGCAGCAAACCCGTCCCGTTATGAATAATGGGTATCTGAATTTCGTTCGATCGTTCCGCAAGAAGCATTGTGGTCTAAAGCCACAGGAATTGATCAAAATGGCCGCGCGTGCCTGGTGCAGTTTATCGGAAGATAAGAAGAATCGTCATCGTCGCATGGCAAGAAACAAAACCTAATAACCTATTTGAAAGCATTTAATTAGAACTTCTTTTTTTGCAGGCGTGCAAGGTAACGAAGAGCTGTCGGCATAAACATCGCCGTATTTGCACCGGGAAGTAAGATCTCCAAAGTTATGACGAGCTGTATCCATCTTCCAAATCGTAGTAGTGTGTGTGTTCATGTTTCCCCCAAAAAAAAAGTAACTGCTGCTTACCATGTAATGTAATAATTTAAACTTGTAACGAATGTAATAGTGTGTACATTTTAAGTAATTACAAGTACAAATTTAAAAATAAAAATGCATTAATTTTATTTTTTTGAACCAATTGATAGTGGAAAAAGACATGGGTCACTCGCACATTATTTTTTTACATCTTAAATGGCTCACTGCACTCCATTTACGAACCTCCGTTTTACTTTTGTTCTTTGTGATAAAAGAGCATGAACACCAATGCAAAAGCACTTGAGACTGTTTACTCTCATAAGGGGTGTTCTGGTCGTACAGTACAGTAGTACAGAATATGAGTCTAGTATTAAAATCTTCTATTTATAATAAGCAGAGTATGCACTTTTAAATGTTTTTTAGCCTTTCTCTTTTGATTATCACAGCCATATACCAGATAGATAGATTTAATTCAAGATAGATTAAAAAAAAAAAAAAAGAAAACGATTAAGAAAACCATCAAAGATTGAATATTTTTACAAATTTTAAAAATATTGTTCAGAAAGTATTATTACTCAATGTTTCCTTAAGCAGTAATATAGCATACGAAGTGTGTTATCTCTGTTGATCACAATAACACTATTCCATAATAGGTTTTGAAAAGGAATTAAAGCTCAACCAATTACTAAGATACAGAAAAAAATCTTTCTATCTCTTTTCATAACACCCTCGTTGGTTCTTTCTTTCTTCATCGCCTCTGGCATCTTCAGTCGGTAGTTTATTGTATGTATACGACCCTAAGCACCCATTTTGGTGCCATTTTGGAACCCTTTTTAATTTGTCTAACGATGCAGACAGAGAAATTCTTTGCGCTAAGTATTGAAAAAACAAATTTCCAACAAACAACTGGCAAAAAATTACAATGAACGAATCAAAGTAAAGAAAGAAAGAAGAAACATTGCAGACAATTGAAAACGGCGACAAAAGAGAAGCAGACGCTGGAGAGAAAACGTGAAGAAGTACAGGAAAAAAAACCCGAAAAAGCTATCCAAATAATAAATCACACCTTTGTCACTCAATGCTTTTCGTGTTCGTGTTTTCATTTTATTCCCTTTCCCCCAAAAAAAGTATATTCACTTGTTGGGTAGGCCTGACTAAATTCATCTCTAGACTTACATCCTTGTGATCTTCAGATCACATAAGCTATCCAAATGCTTTAGTTTGTTTTTTAGTTTAGTTTTTCACATAGACTGATCGTAACAGATTATATTTCAATAATACAGAGACTTGGCAAGGGTAGACAAACATTACCAAAAACGCACATTCAACCTTATCATTTTTTTTTTCCAATTAAATCCTTTTTGAAATTGGTTGGGCTTTGGCCTTTCGTCGGCCATCGACTGCGACATGTAATTAGTTGACAAAGGTGTTACTGCTGGGTCTTAATTAAATTTTTATCTCTGCTCCTTCTCTCACGCCTTTTCAAGTGGCTTCCATCTGGCCAACCAAAACAAGAACGAAAAAAAAAAATACAAATAAAAGGATTCAATTGTGAGCTCTGCCTTCAAAATGCCAAGTTAACAACAGCAGTAGACATTGGGGATTTTAAATATCTGTTGGGCTTACTTAAAGTTTATCGGAATACGTAATTAAATAAAATTAGTCATGCAAAGTGAGAAAATTAAGGCCACATCAGAAACAGAAAGATACCTCAATCTAAGAATATTAATAGCCAAAATGTTGGTATTTAAAAATATTTTGATTAATTTTTTGTAAACTATGATGGGCTATGATTATATGCCCTTGCTAGTTCTACGAAATCTTAAGAAGACTAAGCAATTTACTATTTGGAAAGTTCATTCAAATTTTTCTAACTTAGATTTCAATCTTATCAACCGACAAAATTTAGTTATGCATCTTTCAAGTAAAAGTTAATTATATATATATATATTATAGGAGAAGAAGTGGCCTAGAAAAAGGTAAACATTGAAAGAACTTCCCGACAGAGACGAGATGGGAAATGAATTTGTTAAACAATTGGTCCATTGGCTTACTTCGCCAGCTCTTGCTTTGGCTTTTAAGAAAATTTTAATATGGCTTTAGCATACATTTAATAAAAAATTCAGTCTACGACAAGTCCGGAAGTCGAGCGGAAATGCTTTTGGCTTGCTGCAAAATTCATCAAAGTGTTCCGATTCAATGTTGATTTCCACTTTGCAGAATTAAAAAAAAAGCACAGCATTTCCGTTTCACTTTTTTCCGTTTTAATTTTTAATATTTTTCCCGCTCTCTCCCTCTCTGTCTTCTCTTTCCTCTTTTTGAGTGTTATACTTTTTGGTTGTGTTCATTACATTTAGCAAGATTTATGCAATTTCCGTTTCACTTTTTTCCGTTTTAATTTTTAACATTTTTCCCGCTCTCTCCCTCTCTGTCTTCTGTTTCCTCTTTTTTGAGTGTTATACTTTTTTGTTGTGTTAATTACAATTAGCAAGATTTATGCAATTTACGCGCACAGGAAAAGCATTAATTAATTTTAGATGCATAATGATTAAACTGGCTAAGCAAAAGGGAAGTTGGAAAATGGCTAACTGATCGGTATACAAAGGTTTGCCATTCCATTATAAGTAAACAATTTATAGTTTTCGATAAAATCACATCCACTCAGTTTCACTTTGCCACCGTCTATTAAGAAAGTAAAGTGAAAAATTAATTTTCCATAAATAAAATTGGCTTAGCTCTTGGTCTGGCCATTTTACAATAGCCAAACGAATCGAACTCAATCGAAGGCTGTTGGGATGTAGAACAAGACCAGACTCATTCATTTTGCCAAGTCTGTGAATTTGCTTGCACTTTTCTTTTCTCTTCCCCCTCTGACAACTATATAGAATATAAACGTGGCTCATTTAATAAAAATAGGTGATTAATTGTTTGCTTAAATCTTGACTATGCATACTCTGTTCCAGAGTGCTAAGCATTTTCATTAGCAATTATTTCAGTTCGTTAAAATCATTAAAAGATGTTAAGTAAAAGGAATCAAACTTTTTTTCTTTCCTTTTTTCCTTTCGATGATAATGATAATTGTAGACAGTAACTGAAACTGTTGCAATAGTAGGCAGCGAAAAATATTGATCCTCTACGGTTCTATCGATTATTTGATTAGAATTAAATAAATTATATTGGAACATACAAATTTGTTCTTCTTTAAAAAATCTGTTTAACCTGAACAAGCTGATTAGAGGAACAAACAACTGAAGAATCAGCTGCTATACAGTGCACTTCAAATCTGAATCATCAGTGGTCAAATCTGAATTATTCACATAATGATTCAATTTTTGGGGGATATATTTAAAATTTTATTGATTTGCTTTGCTCATAAAGTGTATTCCTCTTTAAGATTTTGTTGGGCTGCAAATACTGCAAAAACTCGTCAAATATAGAGACAGAAATTTTATGAGTTACGCGCGTAATGTTGCATAATTGTTTTATGTACACTCTCGCGTTGTGCTCATACTCCGCATATCTTTGCTCACTTTATTATTATTTTTTAAGCATCTTTGACACTTTGGAGCTAAAAACTTCTTACCATCTAGCAGTGAAAAGTGCAAAGTCAACGCCTTAAACATTTATGTGCAAGTGTGTGTGTGTTATGTGCGGGTGTAGTTGGTTGAAAGGATATATTTTATTTTAATTCCTTTATTTATAACATAAAACAATAACATAAGAATATACAATGTTTTCTATCGGACTGCAGGCATAATACGAAACAATTTTTGCGGGACGTCCCAGGGGGAATTGCTTCGCAAAAACGTGTTGCTAGCATACTTATCCGTTTCTTGCGCGTTCCTCTTGTCTGAGGACTTGACAGACCACACCCGCAAAGCCGCATACTGCGTCCCAGATCGCCGACTTGGCCAGCATAGCTGTGACCAAGTTGTCTGGTGTAAGCGCAGTGTTGATCAGGTCTGCCACCCTTTGTCGCTCGTTGTTGAACCTGACGCATTCAAACAAGATATGTCTTGCGTCTTCGACTGTGCTGCTGCCGCAGACCAAGCAAAAGGGTACATGCTCATTCCCAAACCGGTGCAGATATGATCTGCAGCATCCGTGACCTGAAAGCAGTTGTGTGAGTTGGAAGGAAACTTGCCCATGTTTTCTCTCCGTCCACTCCGTTACGTTTGGGATGAGGAGATGCGTCCACCTTCCCTTGCTAGAGGCATCCCAGCGTCTTTGCCAAGTCACAAGACTCCGATTACTCGCCTCAGAGCTGGCCTCTTTTTTGGGTGTGCCGCGGCTGACAGCTACGGCGATCGCCTTGGCTTTATCGGCAAGTAGGTCGATTGGGATCATACCCGCAATTACCAACGCAGCGTCCTCCGAAAAGGTCCTGAAAGCGCTGCACACTCGAAGTGCGCATAGACGATATGTGGCTTTAATGCCTTTGCTGTATGACGGGACGTGAATAGCTTGCGACCATAATTGCGCTGAATACAATATCACTGACTTTAGCACACTCGCTAGCAGCAGCCTGCGCTCCTGTTTCGGGCCTCTGGTATTTAACATGATTCGGGGCAAGGCCTGCCCAGTACTCGCCGCCTTGGTATGTACGTGATTCAGATGTTCCCGAAAGCATAGACGAGTGTCTATCCATACGCCCAGGTAACGTAAAGCCCGCTTTGAGGCAATCGCAGATCTTTCTTCTAGTATCCTAGCAACTTCCACTGTCTTCCTACTATAATAAGCACCGCCTCCGTTTTTAACACTGCCAGTGAAAGACCGACTGAGTGAAGCCAGTTCGTAATTTTTTCAATCGCGCAGGATGCAAACGCTTCAGTCGTCGCAAGATCCTTGGCTACGATCACTAACGCCACGTCATCTGCGTATCCGATGGTTTTCGCATCGTTGTGGTAGAGGGATCCTCAGAATGCCGTCGTACATTATGTTCCACAGTAGCGTGACTGTCGCAGCCCTCATCTTGTGTTGAATCGCAGCACTCTCCCATCAAAATAACTCCGTATGATGGCTTGCAGGTATACCGGCGCTTCCAGCCTACACACCGACCCCAGGATGCAGCCCCAGTCCGCTGTGTTGAAGGCGTTCTTAACGCAATATTAACTACTTTGCTGATTGCATCTATCGTCGACCTTGCCTTCCGAAAGCCGAATTGGTTTTCCGAGAGGCCATTGCTCCTGCTGATTAGATCGTTTAACCTAGTGTTGATTAGTCCTTCCAGGACTTTGCCGACTGTGTCTATTAGACAAATCGGCCTGTAGGAGGATGCTATGTCAGGTGGCTGCCCCGGATTTGGCAGCAATACCAGTTTTTGAACTTTCCACTGCGATGAAAAACTCCCTCCAATAAGCATTTTTTAAAGGGTTCAACAAATGCTTCTGGGCGTAGCGTCATAGCCAGTTTGACTGCACGATTCGGGAATAAATCCGGGCATCTGTGGCCAGTTTACGTCCAGCCGCTTCCTTGCCCTTTGGTAACGCCTTCTTGCGGTTAGGCAAGCCCTTCGTAGATCTCCAATTTCATCATTCCACCAGAAGACTGGTTGGTGATGTTTATTGAATGGTCTGGAGCGGGCCATACTCGCATCGCAGGCTGATGCCAGCATGCCACATAGCTGGTCTGCCATGCCTTGAGCAGATCCCGCAGCCAGCGTCGCATTATGCTTTATATGGTAATTCCACTGCCTGGGTATGCGTCTGTTGTGGTCGAGCTGCCTGTCCAAGGGAAAAAATGATGGCCTCATGGTCGCTGGCTGTGTAGTTGTCATCCAGCCGCCATGCAGCAATTCTCGCCAAGCTGTTGAACGTGTTGCGAGAGCCGCAGTTTAGAAGTGCGACGTCTAATGACGAAAGCGACTCTAGAACGGCGCGCCCGCGAGCATTTGTTATGCTGCTGCCCCATTCTTGGGCCCACGCATTGAAGTCTCCAGCTATTACGAACGGGCTGTGCGCTCTCGCGTCCGCCGCTAGTTCGTCCAGCGATTCGCAGAAGTCCAGATAGTCTAGACTAGGCGGGAAATAGCAGCAGTAGATCCACTTGCCGTTTATTAAGGCTCTGACAAAATGCCCTCCTGCTAGCCTCGAACGCAGTTGTACATTAGGACTGCCACATGCCCAAAGCACGGCCTTGCCGGAATTACTGCATATCCAATTCTCAGCAGACATCCTACGAAAAAGCTCACTTCTGACTTCCACGTCAGACCTCGTTTCGCGCACCTGCTGCTTCAGCAGCTCCTGAGCCGCTTCGCAGTGATTCAAGTTTAATTGGATAAAATTAAACATAGCGTTTTCGTGGGGCCGGCTTCTCTTGGCCGCTTGCTTTTGCGGATGGACCTAAGGCTGCCAGCTATATGTGCCCGCTCGGTGACACCTCTGGCTGCGAATAGGCAACAGTTGGCATTATTTGCGCAGTCTCTTACTTTGTGGACCTTGCTGCCACATTTCAAACACCAATTCGTCCTGTCGATCGGGTCTTGACATCGAGCAGCTACGTGCCCAAATGCAGGCATCTGTAGCATCTGGTTGCGTTCTGGTTGAGCCTAACTCTGCATACTGAGTAGCCGATCTTTAGCTGCCCCGCTTTCAAAATTGTTTCTGCCACGTTTGCCGGAAGGCATAAAATTGCCTTTTGGGATCCGCCATAGGAAGGACGCAAGCTTTTTATATCATCTTCTGTCACCTATAGACTTAGCTGCATCAATACTGCATGGCATATTTCTGCTTTGGTGGCCTCTTCATCCATTTCCAACACGTCCAATCTGACAAGATTTGCCAAAGATTTAGCCTCGACTTGGCCTTCAAGAGTGTAACGTACAAAGCCTTAACGTAGCCGATGGGCAGCAAAAATTATTGTATCTAATTAGAATGTGCCCCATGGTTGGGCGGCAAAAATTTCTGTAACTAAATATCTATAACCACGACACCACAAAGGCTTACCAACCATTGCAGTCGGAAACTATACGTTATTGTGTGAGGCCTATCTTGGTGTTAACACGATTCATCTGCGGGACTCTTAATGCGGCTAGCAAGACAATCGGCTGGGGTGGTTCTTTGATGAATGTGTTTCACCCACTCACACGTCAGCAACTTTAAATAAAGTCCCTGTGCTGAAACTCGAAATAGAATAGAGAGAAAAGAATAGAATAAAATAGTCCTAGTGTTGGCTGTATAGGTGTATCTACAGCCGCGCTCTCTACCCACCCTACCATGATTTTCCTTTCAGCGCTAGGGGAAAATCCCAGAACAAACATCCCTATTCACATTAGATTGCCCAAAAGAAAGTTCAGAAAATTACCTCATTATAAAATCATTATTATTCACTTAAATTAATGTATTCTCACAATCATTCATTTCTTAGAATCTAATGTTTCATTCTGTATTCTGAGAACAAAGTTAACTCACATGTGGTATTTATTTTACGGGTTTTTATTGGCGGTTAGTTTGACAATTGAATATTATGGCTTTGATATGAAAAAGAAAAGAAATTGGCTCCAGGTCTGTCCCGAGGCGTGTGCTCGCTTTCGTTGCAAACTTCCAAGTCCAGTGTGACCGTCATTTATTATTAGGTTATGCCGGCCTAGCCCCACGAACTGGCTTCAGAAACGATGACCGCTTCTGGTTCTTTTGTTGTCTATAGGTACCTCATCACCGGTTCCTACATTCGGCCCTCCTGACGTTTCATTCGACTCGAATGAAGATCCCCAAGGTTTCATGAACTTGGCCACAGTGGATGTTGTAGTGGGCCTTCCGTATCTCCTATCCTTTCAACCTTATATCTTCCGTGTTTCTGGACTGATACTACCTTGTACGGCCCCAAATATTTTCCTTTAAGCTTAAGACCTACCCCGTACTGTGTCCGCTTTATCGCTACTAAATCATTAAGTCTGTATTTCCTTTCGATCTTTCGTTTTGCATCATAGGACTTTCGATTTTCGTCCTGTAGGACTTTAATATTCTCAATCGCCCTATCTCGGATCTCCTTTCGCTCCTCATCCAACTCGTTCACTATGCATTCTAAAATACGCTCTCTTAGCTCTGCATCTTCAGGAACTCTCATATCTAAACCTGTTAGTATCTTAAACGAACTCACTTTTGTACTTCTTGGCTCAGTGTTGTTTATCATTTGTTGCACCTTGCCTACATGCCTATACCAGGTTACTGGACTTTCCAAACTCAATTTCGTTAACATGGGTACAATGATCTTGTGCATTTGTTCGACCTGTCCGTTTCCCCGCGGAACACCAGCTGTAATTAATAAATGTTGTATGTTATTGTCCTTACAATACTGTTCAAACAAATGTGACGTAAACGCCGTTCCCCTATCGGTTACTACTCTCACTGGGTTACCAAATATTATTGCTTGTTTTTCCAAATGATTTACGACTTCTTCTGCTCCGGTACTTCGGGTAGGATATAACCATACGAACTTACTAAAACCATCGACGACTACTAGCAAATGATTGTACCTCTTCTTAGTGAGATCCATCGGACCCACATGGTCAATATGATATGTAACTAGAGGTTGATCTCCCTTATCGATCGCTGTCAGATACCCTTCTTTTCTACCCAATTTCGCATTTGTTATAATACACTGTACGCAACTCTCAACTAATCGTGTAACTTTTCCTTTCAATTTGCGAATGAAATATGATTTTTCGACCAATAACTGCGTTTTCTTTGCTGAGAAATGTCCTTGTTTATGGGCAAGCAAGATAATTTCATTCTCCATCTGCTCGGGTACTACGATTAACTGCTTATTGGCATCTTTGAACAAGACCTCATTCAAAATATAGAAATCCTCATACCCGCCCTTTTCAACTAAACTTCTTATAGCATTTATCCAATCATCAACCAATTGAGCTTCTTTCAGACGATGAATAATACTATCCGATATCGAATAACAGGCGACACGACTCAAAGCATCTACATGCCTCATCCTTGATCCTGACCGATGTTCTAGACTGTAACTAAAATCCTGCAAAAACATGGCCCACCGGGCTACTCTTAATGGAACTTCCTGTTTTTTCATGGTCATAGTAAATGCATTACAGTCTGTAACTATAGTGAACTGCAAGCCAAGAATGTAAACTCGCCACTTCTTTAGAGCCTCAATTATGGCTAAAACTTCTAGTTCGTATGAATGATAATTCTGCTCACATGGCTTTGTTTTCCGGCTCATGTACTGAATGGGATGGAACAAATTATCCTCCGTATCTTTCTGCATTAGAATTGCTCCGTAACCGTATTTTGATGCGTCAGCATGGACCTCTGTTTGCGCTTTCGGATTATATAACCTCAATACCGACTCACTAGTTAACGATGCCTTTAATCGTTCAAATGATAACTCCTCAATCTCGCTGAACACAAATTTACTATCCTTTCTTAGCATATCGGAAAGTGGCTTCGCCATCAAGGCATATCCCTCAATGAATTTTCGAAAATACGATGTTAAACCGAGAAACCTTTGCACTGCTTTCTTATCATGCGGTCTTGGGAAATTGTGTACCGACGAAATTTTCTCTTCACTCGGTTTTATTATCCCTTCACTAATCACGTATCCTAGAAAATTGACTTGATTTTGTAGAATCTGACACTTTTTCCAGTTAAGCTGTAATCCGTTCTTCTCGGCTACCCCCAAAACTAATTTAATTCTTGACATACCTTCTTCAATGTCCCTGCTTGGAATGATGATATCATCCATATATACGATCGCTATACCTTTCTGAATCAACTCCTGCATTGCTGCCATCATGAATCTCGTAAAGACCGCTGGAGAGTTTGAGATACCAAACGGTACATATAAGAATTCGTACTGTCCTTTCTGGGTAACAAATGCCGTGAACTTTGCGAACTTGCTTCTACTGGTACATGAAAATATCCGTTTTTCAAGTCCAGTGTAGTAAAAACCTTTCCTCCTTGCAATTGATCAATTACACTGTCCATCAATACTATCGGAAAATTATCGCGAATTATCTTTTCATTCAATTTTCTATAATCGCAGCACAACCTTTTAGCTCCGTTTGACTTTGCTACCAATACTATAGGGGATGCATACATCGATGTACTATCTCGAATAATTCCTTCCTCAAGCCATTCTTGTATCTGATTGTCTACAATCTGCTGATCGCAGTAGGCCAACCGTCTTGGGTGTTGGTATACGGGAATATCATCTTTCAAAATAATTCTCATTTCAATCTTCGCATCAGGATTGCGTTTTGGCTTGTATCGCTCAACTATCATTTCGACCTCTTTAGCCTGTTCTTGGCTTAAATGAGACAACTCTAAACCGATTTCGTCCTTCCCTTCAAAAACTGTGCAGACATCTTCAAATTGTTTCATCCAATCCTCAACAGATTCAGTATTTTCTTCTTCTAACTTCTGCTTACTGCTAATCAAAAACTGAGTGCCATTTTTTGTTACCTTCATATCAACACTATCAAGAATCGTTCTTCCCAAAATAGCGTCAAACCCCATGTCCTGATCGGGAACTACATGAAACTCAACTACTATTTTAATTTTGTCGATGATCACCATTAAAGAGAAACTACCAAACGTTAAAATTTTCGCATCTCCTATTCCTACAAACACTTTCCAGGACCTGTTAGTTGTTTAACTCCTAGCTTCCAAAAAATACTTCGACGAATCAAGCACATATCTGCTCCTGTATCTATGAGCCCTTTAAATTCAATATTCTCATAGCTAACCTTCTTTAGCTCTAACCCAGACGGAGTGAACGTACTCGAACTAACTTCAACTTTGTCATGTTGAACAACATTCGCGTGCTTTTCTCGTTTAATCTGCGTTTCGATACTACACTGAGCTGCACGATGACCTGGCTGACCGCACTTAAAACACTTTCGATCGGACTTAGGACAATCTTTTCTTAAATGAGTCGCCTCTCCGCAACCAAAACATTTTCTCTCTCGAGCCTGTACTGCCTGTGCTTCACTTGAACCATATGCCTTACTTTCAAATCTGTTCGTTGCCCTGTATGAATCACGCCCCTTCTTATAAACTTCGATTTGAAACTTTAACTCTGAAATATTGCGAGCTTGGAATAACATCATTTTGTTGGTTTTTGTATCCGGAATACCTTTAACGAAGTACTCTATCAGACTCTCCTCATCTACGTTTACCGGCTTCGCAATTTCCATCAATGCATATAAGTATTCATTTAGAGTTTCGCCTTTCTTCTGTTGGCGCTGATTTAACTTTTTATGTACTGCAGCTGAAGATATTTTTACACTAAACTCAGCCTGAAGAGCTGTTTTCAAAGAACTCCAGTTTTTAATATTTCTCTGACTCCTTATGAAAGATTTTGCCGCCCCACACAATAACTGTTTTCCATACACAAATAACTGTAATTCATTCCACTGTACCGTGGCTGCACATTCTTCTAGTTCTTCAATCCATTGAGCAATGTTAGGAATATCTGAACCAGAATACTGTGACACACTGTCCTCAACATCTTTCAAAGTAAACCATGATCTCTCGGGTCTAACTACGTTTTCTGCTGCAATCTCTAGTCCCCCATTCGCTGTTACCACTGACTGATCGTCTGATTCCTCATCTTCCTCCTGCACACCATAATGGGTGAGTAACCTATTCTGCAAATCCCGTTTCCTGCCAGTCGTAGGTAGCCCTAGTTCGGATAATTTCGATCGCAAAGCCACCACGCTTAGAGACAGAATCTCTGCAAGCTCCATCTCAATTACAAGAACTTAAAATAACGTACAATTCTTCTTATACTATGTTAGTATTATTTTCTAGCTTTGAAAATTGTTATCAGTTTTCGCTAGATCTTCAGATCATAACATACGCTTTTCCCGTCTTTCGTTGGTCCCACGTCGTCCTGCTTTGTCGTCGTCTTCGATGTTGATTAGTCTTATCGCCAAATTCCTTCACAAATCCTCTCTCAGCAACAATATTGAAGTTTCTCGCCAACCTTTGAGTTGTTGCCGCTGCCAAAATTTTTTCACGCCGCCGCCACCAGAAGTTGATCACACCACCGCCACCAACGCAGTTCACTCCTAGAACTCAACGCTAGTCTCCGTTGTTCACGCCGTCACCACCAGATTTTGTCCACTACTAACGCAGTTCACTCCTAGAACTCAACGCTAGTCTCCGTTGTTCACGCCGTCACCACCAGATTTTGTCCACTACTAACGCAGTTCACTCCTAGAACTCAACGCTAGTCTCCGTTGTTTACGCCGTCACCACCAGATTTTGTCCACTACTAACGCAGTTCACTCCTAGAACTCAACGCTAGTCTCTGTAGAATTTCAAATTCGTTGCGTCCAGCCCTGGCTAACCGCTGTACACTTCTCCAGCAGTTAACACAACCTTGAAAAGTTGTTGCCACCAACACTGGTAAACTACTGTACACTTCTCCAGCAATCTACACAGCCTCCGTTGTGGCAGCCTCGTATCGCCTTTGCAACCTTGAATAAATCTTGCAACCGGAATCGTTGTTGCCCTTCGATCCGTTCCTGCCTTGCCTTATTATTGCTGGTGTATCTCAATGGTACCTTCTTCGGCCAACTTCACGAATATTTCGTCACGTGCTGCGAAAATTCCAGAACCACCTTTCTGATCAGCTTTCTCACTCCTTCTGCAGTTTCCTTATGTCAGCGTCACTTGCTGTCTCCCTCGTCGGCCAAATTTTCTAGTTCTTGTTGCTCGCCGATACCGCGCTTTTACTGCAGCTATCTCTCTTCCTCTCGTGAACGTTTCTTCGAGGCAGCGTCACTTGCTGTCTCCCTCCTTCTTAGAATTTTACAAGTTTTAACGAATTTGTAAAATTCAATAGCCAATGTCAATTGTTTCACTTTTAAGCTGTCATCCCGGACGAGCCCCCAATTTGTCGTATTTATTTTACGGGTTTTTATTGGCGGTTAGTTTGACAATTGAATATTATGGCTTTGATATGAAAAAGAAAAGAAATTGGCTCCAGGTCTGTCCCGAGGCGTGTGCTCGCTTTCGTTGCAAACTTCCAAGTCCAGTGTGACCGTCATTTATTATTAGGTTATGCCGGCCTAGCCCCACGAACTGGCTTCAGAAACGATGACCGCTTCTGGTTCTTTTGTTGTCTATAGGTACCTCATCACCGGTTCCTACACACATTAAAAAAAAACCCAAAACCATTCCATTCCAAAAACCATTCTATAATATATAAGAAAATTTGCAATTTCATAAATGATCAACAAATTAATTTGTAATTACTTAAAAAAAATATATAGCTCGAAACTTTAACGCATATCGATTTATATTCAAAGATAATTAAATCAATATCAAAACCAGGGTGCCGGGGCTAACTTTGACCGCGTCAAAGTTTGTATACCCTTGCAAGTTTTTTATGTAAAAGGTATAATATTTGCGAAAGAACGGCTTAGGAAATAACGAACATATTGATCAAAGTCACTGTTCACCACCGATTGTTCCTATGGGAGCTATATGATATAGTCGCCCGATCTTAATCAAATTTGGCACAGTCATTAATAGTTATGCTAAACTGAGAAATATAAATTTTTATGACAATTGCTTCAAAAGTAACGAAGTAATTCACAAAAGTCACTGTTTTCGAAAGATCGTTCCTATGGGAGCTATATGATATAGTCACCCGATCTTGATCAAATTTGGCATAGTCGTTTATATGTGTAATTAACTCACCAATATTAAATTTCACGACAATAGCTAAAAAAATAACGAAGTTATTAAGAAAAGTCACTGTTCGTGACTTTGGCGTTTGTATGGGAGCTATATGATATAGTGATCCGATCCGGCTGAATCCGAGATATACAACGCCTGCAGTATATACAAGCCTACATGCAAAATTTCAGCTCTGTAGCTCTTACGGTCTAGGAGGAGTTTGCGTTGATCCAGACGGACGGACGGACGGACGGACGGACGGACGGACGGACGGACGGACGGACGGACGGACGGACGGACATGGCTATATGAACTCGTCTCGTCATGCTGATCAAGAATATATATACTTTATATGGTCGGAAATGCTTCCTTCTATGCGTTGCACACTTCTGACCAAAATTAATATACCCTTTTTGCAAGGGTATAAAAAATATTCTAAATACTCGGCATAGTTTCATGAACATTAACTTCTCTTTTTTTTTTTTTTTTTTACTTCGACCCACTGTGCAAAAGCAAAACGCAACGCTTACATATGCAGCATATAAAAATTAACCGTTCAAATTTTTTTCAACTCTTCACATACAAAATGTTTCAATAAAACAATTATGCATATTTATTCACTCTTGCCTTTTTTTCTTTGATACTTTTCACTTTTCAGTTCATTCTCTTTTTTTCTTTTCTTTACGCATGATTTTATTTGAAACACATTAGAAGTATATAAAAATATATAGAGGGGCAAACGGAGTGGAGATAAGCAACGACAATTGTTTTCGCTTTTGTCTTTGCATTGAATACTCTTGCTTAACGTCTCCGACTTCGCTTTATATTTTGGTAACAAAAAATGTAGTAGAAAAAACTCACCCTTGTAGCGTCCGACGAAGGCCTTCGAGGAATTGCTGTAGAGGCTATAGATTTAATTTAATTTTTTTGTATTAATTATGTTCACATTTTTTGTTTCGTTACCAAGTAAAGCAATTGCTCATGCTTTTTTTTTTTAAATTTTTTTTTCTTTTATATTTTCACTTCTTCTTCCTCTGTTATAGATTTTTTTTTGACCTTTCAATTTTGCATTAGATTTCATTTTTCCATTTTTTTGTTTTTGCTCCTTTTTTTCATTTTTAGCCTATGTTACCTCGCGACTTAAAAAAAATTTTGGTTTTGCACAGTGTGGCTCGAAATGTTGCTTTGCGTTTTCTTCTTTGTATACTTTTTTTTTTCACTTGCTTCACTCCTTTTGCTTTTTTTTTTTTTCTTATTACCAATTATTACTTGTACACTAACTTATTCTAGCTTTCGATTATAATATATTACCTAGGTTTAAACAAAAGAAGAAGTTAAAAATTTTCGTTTTCACTATGGCTTTCTGGCTTAAACCCTTTTTTACTTGATTTTCACTTTTTAACTCGAATACAATTTATTCTTTGGGCTGCGTGTTTTCGCTGTTTTCACTTTTCACCGCTTGCCGCGTGTCGTATCGAAATTTGACTGATCAGATGGTCGCCAATGTAATTGTTTCGTCTCTTTGGTGAATAACTTCTTCCCTGCTTGCACTATCCAACATAAATGTCTTGGACTTCTGGCTTTGGAAATCATTGACACCAAAATTTGGGCTTTACGTTTGTCTAACAAAAAAATTGTATACGTATACATGATAAAATGTGAATGTCGTTAATGCGTTTTTTTTCTTTTCTTTAGAGCTGTATAATTACCTTCTGCTTAATCAAAGCAATACATTTGAATTTCCTTTTTTCTTTTCCATCATGAACAAACATACCGAGACTTTGAAAATCTGCGTGCAAATTTTATTTGCAAAAATTACCAAATTTTAATGATTCAAAGAAAAATTAGCACTTACTCAAGAAGTATATCTTGAAATAGAGAACACCAACATCAATGGTTTCTTTTTTATTTCCGATTCAAGCCCATGAAGGATGGCTTGTATTTATTCGGATTAAAAATTTACTTGGGTTATTTTAACCACAAAAGAAAAATGACATATTAATTTTTTCTCACTTCCTGCAAAGGACTGTTCCGCTCGGTTGCCAATTTGAAAAGAATTTATCAAGATAGTTCGCCTATGCTCTATGCCTAGCTTTGATCTTCGTTTAGACCCGAAGTCAATTGTCAAAGTGACATTATCCGCTATTGGCATAATGGGAAAAAGAAATGTACCACTGTGGTGAACTTTCTTTCTGCAATCAAGCAGTGCATTCGCGGGTCTTTTAAATGCTGCCTTCCTTTCTTTTTTTACTTTTTTTTTTTTTCTTTTGAGCTGCAAGTTTTACTCAAGGCACCTCCACAACCACAGACGAATTCTAGAGTTTTCTCGGGGAATTAGTCTGAAAACCTCATTGTTTAATATCCTTGGCATGATATGTTCCTTGTAGTTTTCCTTGCAGGTCTTCTAAAACATAATAACAATTCCCTAAACATTCCCTGACTCTAGATTTCACCCATTGAGGATTGAATTTCGCATTCGTATTTTTCTGAAAATTACTCTGGCTGAAGTTTCTTCTGAATACTTCTTGCCCTATCCTAAAATGAATTTGCCGAGTGCGCAAGTTATACTGCTTGGCGTTTTTATCTGCTGCTGATGCAATTTGCTGTTTTATTTCTTTTCTCAACAACTGCAATTGATCGTCTTTCCTAAGGGGATTAAGTGATTCATCTAATAAATTGAACTTACTTAGTAGACTATAATGAGACCCATGTGTAATCATATCAAAGCCAAAAACTGCATGATATGGAGAACAATTAATGCTCACATGATGACCATTCCGCAGAGCACAACTAATAGCTGGAATATGTTCATCCCACTCTCTATGATCATCGTTAAGATAAGCTCTAATCGCTGCTATGATTGATCGATTCACCCGTTCTGAGGCGTTGGCTTGAGGTGAATACAACGCTGTATATACATGCTTAATACCAAGCTTCGTTAGCCACGCGTTAAATTCGACCGCTTTGAATTGTGCTCCGTTATCGCTTACTAGGATTTCCGGAATACCAAACATAAAGAAAATATGATCCTGAAGAAACTCCTGTATTAAACGAGATGTCAACTTCTTCAACGGACAAAGCCAATGAAATTTGGAAAAGTGATCCAAAACTATTACCAACCCAATATGCCCTCGCTTACTGCGTGGATATGGACCGAGCAGGTCTATGTATAACCTTTGAAAAGGACGCATTGAAACTGCTGGCTTTCCCAACGGCGGTTTTAAAATGTAATTCGGGGCTTTGGTAGACTTCGAAATATCACAGTTACGTACATAATCTCTCACTTGTGACACCATGCCTGGCCAATAAAAAAATCTCCTTATTAATTCTAGGGTCTTAGCCATTCCTCCATGTGCTGATATAACACTATTATGAGCACTGCCTATGACTTCAGTCGTCAAACCAGATGGAATCCACAGTTTCCATCTCGATTCTTGATTTTCTAAATTTCCATCATCATGTTCAGTTCGTATATAGACTAAACCATCTACTCGTATATCTGGATACTCTCCCAGACTATCTAAAAACTTTTTTTTCAAATTCTGATATTCACTATCACCAAAACAGTTGGAATTTAAATCAACACCAGGATAAACTTCTTCTAGTGCACTTATTTCTTCTTCTATGGCTTATCGTGAACTTGTAACTTTGCAATTTCATGGCCCATCTAGCCAACCGTCCCTTCAAATTAGGTTGCTTCATCAGCCACAAAAGGCTCGCATGATCCGTAATCAATTCAAACTGCTGCATCTCAATATAGCATCTAAACCTGTCGATTGCTTATAATGCTGCTAAACATTCCCGCTCCGTTACACTGTAGTTTCGTTGAGCTGAACTCAGTTTCTTGGACATAAATACAATTGGTTTTTCTTCTCCTTCATCAGACATTTGAACTAACGTAGCGCCTATGCCGACATCGCTCGCATCGCAATGCACATAGAACTTCCGTTCAAAGTTCGGGTTCTGCAAAACTGGAGCTGAAGTCACCGCAGACTTAAGCTTTTCAAAGGATTTCTGAGCTTGCTCGTTCCAGACAAATTTCTTTTTCGACGACAGAAGCTCGGTGACTGAAAAACTAATATCTGAAAAGTTAGGTATAAATCGTCTATACCATCCGACTACTCCCATAAACGCTCTTACTTGTTTAACTGTTTTCGGAATTGGCCATGACTGAATCGCGTCTGTTTTTGATGTGTCAGTTGAAATTCCTCCATTGCCTACTATATATCCTAAAAATGCAACTTTTGTGACACAAAATTTGCTCTTTGCCACATTTAAAGTTACATTCGCCATTCGAAATTGCTCAGCTAGCTTGGCTAACACAATAAGATGTTCCTCAAAGCTTTCTATTACTACACATAAATCGTCTAAGTATTGATCAAATTTGGCATAGTCGTTTATATGTGTAATTAACTCACCAATATTAAATTTCACGACAATAGCTAAAAAAATAACGAAGTTATTAAGAAAAGTCACTGTTCGTGACTTTGGCGTTTGTATGGGAGCTATATGATATAGTGATCCGATCCGGCTGAATCCGAGATATACAACGCCTGCAGTATATACAAGCCTACATGCAAAATTTCAGCTCTGTAGCTCTTACGGTCTAGGAGGAGTTTGCGTTGATCCAGACGGACGGACGGACGGACGGACGGACGGACATGGCTATATGAACTCGTCTCGTCATGCTGATCAAGAATATATATACTTTATATGGTCGGAAATGCTTCCTTCTATGCGTTGCACACTTCTGACCAAAATTAATATACCCTTTTTGCAAGGGTATAAAAAATATTCTAAATACTCGGCATAGTTTCATGAACATTAACTTCTCTTTTTTTTTTTTTTTTTACTTCGACCCACTGTGCAAAAGCAAAACGCAACGCTTACATATGCAGCATATAAAATTAACCGTTCAAATTTTTTTTCAACTCTTCACATACAAAATGTTTCAATAAAACAATTATGCATATTTATTCACTCTTGCCTTTTTTTCTTTTGATACTTTTCACTTTTCAGTTCATTCTCTTTTTTTCTTTTCTTTACGCATGATTTTATTTGAAACACATTAGAAGTATATAAAAATATATAGAGGGGCAAACGGAGTGGAGATAAGCAACGACAATTGTTTTCGCTTTTGTCTTTGCATTGAATACTCTTGCTTAACGTCTCCGACTTCGCTTTATATTTTGGTAACAAAAAAATGTAGTAGAAAAAACTCACCCTTGTAGCGTCCGACGAAGGCCTTCGAGGAATTGCTGTAGAGGCTATAGATTTAATTTAATTTTTTTTGTATTAATTATGTTCACATTTTTTGTTTCGTTACCAAGTAAAGCAATTGCTCATGCTTTTTTTTTTTAAATTTTTTTTTCTTTTATATTTTCACTTTCTTCTTCCTCTGTTATAGATTTTTTTTTGACCTTTCAATTTTGCATTAGATTTCATTTTTCCATTTTTTTGTTTTTGCTCCTTTTTTTCATTTTTAGCCTATGTTACCTCGCGACTTAAAAAAATTTTGGTTTTGCACAGTGTGGCTCGAAATGTTGCTTTGCGTTTTCTTCTTTGTATACTTTTTTTTTTTCACTTGCTTCACTCCTTTTGCTTTTTTTTTTTTTCTTATTACCAATTATTACTTGTACACTAACTTATTCTAGCTTTCGATTATAATATATTACCTAGGTTTAAACAAAAGAAGAAGTTAAAAATTTTCGTTTTCACTATGGCTTTCTGGCTTAAACCCTTTTTTACTTGATTTTCACTTTTTAACTCGAATACAATTTATTCTTTGGGCTGCGTGTTTTCGCTGTTTTCACTTTTCACCGCTTGCCGCGTGTCGTATCGAAATTTGACTGATCAGATGGTCGCCAATGTAATTGTTTCGTCTCTTTGGTGAATAACTTCTTCCCTGCTTGCACTATCCAACATAAATGTCTTGGACTTCTGGCTTTGGAAATCATTGACACCAAAATTTGGGCTTTACGTTTGTCTAACAAAAAATTGTATACGTATACATGATAAAATGTGAATGTCGTTAATGCGTTTTTTTTTCTTTTCTTTAGAGCTGTATAATTACCTTCTGCTTAATCAAAGCAATACATTTGAATTTCCTTTTTTCTTTTCCATCATGAACAAACATACCGAGACTTTGAAAATCTGCGTGCAAAATTTTATTTGCAAAAATTACCAAATTTTAATGATTCAAAGAAAAATTAGCACTTACTCAAGAAGTATATCTTGAAATAGAGAACACCAACATCAATGGTTTCTTTTTTATTTCCGATTCAAGCCCATGAAGGATGGCTTGTATTTATTCGGATTAAAAATTTACTTGGGTTATTTTAACCACAAAAGAAAAATGACATATTAATTTTTTTCTCACTTCCTGCAAAGGACTGTTCCGCTCGGTTGCCAATTTGAAAAGAATTTATCAAGATAGTTCGCCTATGCTCTATGCCTAGCTTTGATCTTCGTTTAGACCCGAAGTCAATTGTCAAAGTGACATTATCCGCTATTGGCATAATGGGAAAAAGAAATGTACCACTGTGGTGAACTTTCTTTCTGCAATCAAGCAGTGCATTCGCGGGTCTTTTAAATGCTGCCTTCCTTTCTTTTTTACTTTTTTTTTTTTTTCTTTTGAGCTGCAAGTTTTACTCAAGGCACCTCCACAACCACAGACGAATTCTAGAGTTTTCTCGGGGAATTAGTCTGAAAACCTCATTGTTTAATATCCTTGGCATGATATGTTCCTTGTAATTTTCCTTGCAGGTCTTCTAAAACATAATAACAATTCCCTAAACATTCCCTGACTCTAGATTTCACCCATTGAGGATTGAATTTCGCATTCGTATTTTTCTGAAAATTACTCTGGCTGAAGTTTCTTCTGAATACTTCTTGCCCTATCCTAAAATGAATTTGCCGAGTGCGCAAGTTATACTGCTTGGCGTTTTTATCTGCTGCTGATGCAATTTGCTGTTTTATTTCTTTTCTCAACAACTGCAATTGATCGTCTTTCCTAAGGGGATTAAGTGATTCATCTAATAAATTGAACTTACTTAGTAGACTATAATGAGACCCATGTGTAATCATATCAAAGCCAAAAACTGCATGATATGGAGAACAATTAATGCTCACATGATGACCATTCCGCAGAGCACAACTAATAGCTGGAATATGTTCATCCCACTCTCTATGATCATCGTTAAGATAAGCTCTAATCGCTGCTATGATTGATCGATTCACCCGTTCTGAGGCGTTGGCTTGAGGTGAATACAACGCTGTATATACATGCTTAATACCAAGCTTCGTTAGCCACGCGTTAAATTCGACCGCTTTGAATTGTGCTCCGTTATCGCTTACTAGGATTTCCGGAATACCAAACATAAAGAAAATATGATCCTGAAGAAACTCCTGTATTAAACGAGATGTCAACTTCTTCAACGGACAAAGCCAATGAAATTTGGAAAAGTGATCCAAAACTATTACCAACCCAATATGCCCTCGCTTACTGCGTGGATATGGACCGAGCAGGTCTATGTATAACCTTTGAAAAGGACGCATTGAAACTGCTGGCTTTCCCAACGGCGGTTTTAAAATGTAATTCGGGGCTTTGGTAGACTTCGAAATATCACAGTTACGTACATAATCTCTCACTTGTGACACCATGCCTGGCCAATAAAAAATCTCCTTATTAATTCTAGGGTCTTAGCCATTCCTCCATGTGCTGATATAACACTATTATGAGCACTGCCTATGACTTCAGTCGTCAAACCAGATGGAATCCACAGTTTCCATCTCGATTCTTGATTTTCTAAATTTCCATCATCATGTTCAGTTCGTATATAGACTAAACCATCTACTCGTATATCTGGATACTCTCCCAGACTATCTAAAAACTTTTTTTTCAAATTCTGATATTCACTATCACCAAAACAGTTGGAATTTAAATCAACACCAGGATAAACTTCTTCTAGTGCACTTATTTCTTCTTCTATGGCTTATCGTGAACTTGTAACTTTGCAATTTCATGGCCCATCTAGCCAACCGTCCCTTCAAATTAGGTTGCTTCATCAGCCACAAAAGGCTCGCATGATCCGTAATCAATTCAAACTGCTGCATCTCAATATAGCATCTAAACCTGTCGATTGCTTATAATGCTGCTAAACATTCCCGCTCCGTTACACTGTAGTTTCGTTGAGCTGAACTCAGTTTCTTGGACATAAATACAATTGGTTTTTCTTCTCCTTCATCAGACATTTGAACTAACTTAGCGCCTATGCCGACATCGCTCGCATCGCAATGCACATAGAACTTCCGTTCAAAGTTCGGGTTCTGCAAAACTGGAGCTGAAGTCACCGCAGACTTAAGCTTTTCAAAGGATTTCTGAGCTTGCTCGTTCCAGACAAATTTCTTTTTCGACGACAGAAGCTCGGTGACTGAAAAACTAATATCTGAAAAGTTAGGTATAAATCGTCTATACCATCCGACTACTCCCATAAACGCTCTTACTTGTTTAACTGTTTTCGGAATTGGCCATGACTGAATCGCGTCTGTTTTTGATGTGTCAGTTGAAATTCCTCCATTGCCTACTATATATCCTAAAAATGCAACTTTTGTGACACAAAATTTGCTCTTTGCCACATTTAAAGTTACATTCGCCATTCGAAATTGCTCAGCTAGCTTGGCTAACACAATAAGATGTTCCTCAAAGCTTTCTATTACTACACATAAATCGTCTAAGTATCCAAAAGTACAATATTTTAATTCAGGGGGTATTATTTCATCCATTAGTCTACGCATTGTTTACGCGGCATTACACAAACCAAATGGCATAACCACAAAATGATACAATAGACGACCAGGTACTGTAAATGCTGTGATTGCTTTTAATTCCTCACTCAAACCTATTTGCCAAAAAGCATCCTTCAAATCTATCTTGGAGATGATGTTAGCTTTTGGTAGTCTTGCGAAAATTCCATTGATGCTGGGCAGTGGGTATGCGTCTTTCTTTGTAACCTCGTTAATACGTCGTGCATCTAAGCATAAACGAACTTTTCCAGAGTTAATCACCAAACGCATGGGCGAACTCCAAGGACTATTTGACTTCTCAATAACTCCTAGCTCTAACATTCTATCGATCCTTTGAAACATAACTTTTTCAACCGCCGGTGAAACTGGGTAAAATCGCTGTTTAATCGGGGTGGCATTGCCTACCTCTATATGATGTTGCAGAAGCTTTGTTCTTCCGAGGCCTTGCCTTTCAAAGTCTGGAAATAGAGTAATGATTCCGCCTAAACGTTTTTCTTCTTCTGCTGTCAGCGGAAACTTTTCCTCACCGTCTTTCTCTGGTAATCTAGGCACGTTGCTATTTGAAGTTTCAATCGAGGATATTACACCCGGGGCCAATTTGAAAGCTTTCCAAAAATCTGTTTTTAATACTACCCTATGCTTAATCGAAGGGATTATAAAGAAATTAATGTCCTTCATCTGCTCCCTATATTTTACGTTCAGTTGTATGGATCCAATAACTGTTTGTGGCTATCCATCAGCCGTTTTTACTGACGAATTAATTTTGCGAAATTTTGAATTGTGCGACCAGTCTATTTTAGCCAGGTCTGCTCCAATGCAACTAATATTTGCCCCTGTGTCTAATAAGCCTAATTCTAAAAATTGTAAAAATGAAATTGAAGCATAAAATCGGCCATCTACGGCTTCATTAATTACTAAACAAATTAACCTTCTTTTGGTATTTCGTACAGCTTTCCAAAAGTTACGCATACGCAAGGTTGAGCGCTTTGGTGCTCTCTTGACGCATGCGACATTACTATCATCAGAAAATATTCTTTCGCGGACTCTTGCATATTCTTTTATCCAGGGGTAGGCACAAAGAGAGCCAGCTGAAACTGTCAATGTATGCGTGCGCTTGCTTGTGTACGTAAGCTGCTTTACACTGCGCGAATCGTATGTGAAGAAACGAATAAAAAAATTAAACTGCAAGTGAAAAAGAATAATTCCGACCTAATTGTTGTTCAGAAACTCAACTATTTCCTTTACTTCTATATTGTTTGGATAACTTTTTATACGAAGGAGATCTTCTAAATAGCTATCAGTAAGACTATTTCGAATTGAATCTTTAATTAATTTTATTATCGAAAATGTGGATTCGCTTATATTGTAATATACTTTTTACCCTATTGGGACAAAATATAAATAATGGCAAAATATTTTTAAAGTTGCCATGTAAGAAAGTGAAGCATCAATTTTTCTGCGTGTAGCTGCGTAACAAAGCGACATAGTACTGCTTTCGTCAAAAGTCTGTGCGACACTAGCTGTTTTTTATGCACTCAACTTGTACTTCGTGCTCACATCGGCATGCACACAGACGGCCACACGAGCAATTGCCGAGCAAAAGTGCCCGCACGGGCTATGGGCGCCCAGGTGTTTAATGTTCTTTCGCAAACTTTAGCCTTTTTAGATAAAACGTTTTTCCATTTTGATGGCTATAGGTAAGGAAAGAGTTACCAAAAAAGTTGCAAGGGTATACAAACTTTGACGCGGTCGAAGTTTGCCCCATCCCTCTGGTTTATAGATGAATTTAATTCGAAACGTAATATTTTAGATCGTGCAATATTGATTATTGGGAAGTTTTGTTTATCCCTGTTTACGTATTCCTGTTCCAGCCTTAACCAAGTCAAAAGAGTGCCGATACAAAGTAGATGTGAAACAAGGACATGGATACTTTTGGCATAATAAACTTTGATGACAAAATTCACCAATCAACGTTTCGTTAGTAAAGCAACAATATTTTTCTATTACGACAAACTATCGTTGCCAGTCAGAATAATCGGCAGACAAATGAGACTGCCGCAATTGTAACCTTTTTTTTAACATTTCAAAATATATATTGCATAAAATAAAAATATAAAAGCGTGTTCTAATCGCAAAACTCAAATTTGATAATCCAAAAACAAAATTTGAGGCTGTTGCATCTTTCCTTGATGATGTCCACACTCTCTGCATCCATCCAGATCTCAAGCTGTTCATTTGGACAAATATCTGTCACTATGGGGGCTGCATCTTTGCGGCTCACCACGGCCCACTTCTCCGTCGTAATATCAGCATTCTGCTGTTCCAGAAGCTCGAAAATTGCTTGGAAACACTTCTCGACCTTTGGCCATGTAACTCTGGCCGGTGTCAGGTGTAGGAAGTCTATGAGACTGGTGGCCTGAAATGTCTCCATGGAGCATAGGTTGCCCGCCACCCAGTCCATCGTATCCTCATTGGCCGCTGCAATGTACAGCCGACCATTGTACTCAGTGTCTGGAGTCACCTCATTGAAATCCAAACAGCGA
Source organism: Drosophila willistoni (assembly GCF_018902025.1). NCBI lineage: Eukaryota > Metazoa > Arthropoda > Insecta > Diptera > Drosophilidae > Drosophila > Drosophila willistoni. The sequence goes on along the minus strand of NW_025814303.1, from coordinate 18,497 downwards.
ACATTTCGGAAATCCTTAAAAATTCCAAAGAACTCTTCCAACAGGTCGCAAAAGTTTTTCTCACATTCTGAGGAAGAATCAGGGCCGCTGACCATTTATAACATCAGGTTCCACTTCGATTTCATGTTTAACCGGGCGTGGTCAACACTTTATTCCGCAGCCTCCCATATCGCATGCCTCCTGCATATCTCCATACGAGTGGTTTTCTAGACTCTCCTCACTGGATTCGAGAACATATTTGATCCTATTTTCAAAAGACGGAATATTCAGTCACTGAATTTTGATTTTCTATTCCTAATACTTACCGTTTAGTCTCTATGGTTATTTCATGTCCTTGGGCTTTTCGTTTAATACCTCGCTTGCAATCAATAGTGGATGGCTGGACGGATCCGCCACTAGATCCCGAGGATAGCTCAATGACGGAAGATTCACTAACTTCGATACTTGAGTCTGACACCGAATTATCGACTAATGGATCGGCGAAATCCTCGCCCCCAAGGGAAAATAGTATCAAGCCCACAAAATTGTTGCCTTCATAGCAAGACACAACCGGCTTAATTTGTTTGTTTTTGCCTAGACCAGCAACTTCTATTAAAAGATCTGAATCGGCACACGTTACATCAGATGCAGAAATCTCCAATGTTTCCGGCTCAATATTGAGAAGGCTCTGAAGCTCAGCCTTTAGCTCGTATACGGTAGCTGAGATTGGGAGCTTCGTAACCAATGGCTGGAAAAGAACACTTGGTCACGATTATGAAAAGTTATATCCTCACGTTTACTAACCTTTCCGGATTGCATGATCAATTGAACAGTCAACATGTTTTCACTTTTGTTTTTCTCTTTTTTGATTTTCAGAAGTAAACTTTTTGTTTTATTTTTGATGTTGACTGTATGAGTTCACGAATTAGAATGATTCAAGTACTGTACCCCCTTGACCAGGTCGAATTTTACAAACATCCCAGGCCTTCTTGGATCTCAAAAATGTGTGAATTGCTTCCGTCCAGCTGAGAGTACTAGATATTTTCGAAAATAAACTTAGCAGTATGAAATTGCCAAATCTTTCTGTCTCTTTTTAATCAGTGAATTATTAGGAATTTTCGTTAAAATAGTTAAAAAACTAAGAGATTATTGAATAGAACCCAAGTAAATTTGTTACTTTCTACGCAAATGTCATAAAAATTTGTTATTTCTCAGTTTAATATAACCATTAATGACTGTGCCGAATCAAACTAAGATCGGGCGACTATATCATATAGCTCCCATAGGAACAATCGGTGGTAAACAGTGACTTTGATCAATATCTTCGTTATTTCCTATGCTAAGATTTTAGGCCGTTCTTTCGCAAACTTTAGCCTTTTTAGATAAAACGTTTTTCCATTTTGATGGCTATAGGTAAGGAAAGAGTTACCAAAAAAGTTGCAAGGGTATACAAACTTTGACGCGGTCGAAGTTTGCCCCATCCCTCTGGTTTATAGATGAATTTAATTCGAAACGTAATATTTTAGATCGTGCAATATTGATTATTGGGAAGTTTTGTTTATCCCTGTTTACGTATTCCTGTTCCAGCCTTAACCAAGTCAAAAGAGTGCCGATACAAAGTAGATGTGAAACAAGGACATGGATACTTTTGGCATAATAAACTTTGATGACAAAATTCACCAATCAACGTTTCGTTAGTAAAGCAACAATATTTTTCTATTACGACAAACTATCGTTGCCAGTCAGAATAATCGGCAGACAAATGAGACTGCCGCAATTGTAACCTTTTTTTAACATTTCAAAATATATATTGCATAAAATAAAAATATAAAAGCGTGTTCTAATCGCAAAACTCAAATTTGATAATCCAAAAACAAAATTTGAGGCTGTTGCATCTTTCCTTGATGATGTCCACACTCTCTGCATCCATCCAGATCTCAAGCTGTTCATTTGGACAAATATCTGTCACTATGGGGGCTGCATCTTTGCGGCTCACCACGGCCCACTTCTCCGTCGTAATATCAGCATTCTGCTGTTCCAGAAGCTCGAAAATTGCTTGGAAACACTTCTCGACCTTTGGCCATGTAACTCTGGCCGGTGTCAGGTGTAGGAAGTCTATGAGACTGGTGGCCTGATATGTCTCCATGGAGCATACGTTGCCCGCCACCCAGTCCATCGTATCCTCATTGGCCGCTGCAATGTACAGCCGCCCATTGTACTCAGTGTCTGGAGTCACCTCATTGAAATCCAAACAGCGAACATTTCTGAAATCCTTAAAAATTCCAAAGAACTCTTCCAACAGGTCACAAAAGTTTTTCTCACATTCTGAGGAAGATATAACCACGACAAACGGCCTGTTCTCTGGGAGAATGTTAACGTACGGGGGCCGCTGACCATTTATAACATCAGGTTCCTTGGGCTTTTCGTTTAATACCTCGCTTGCAATCAATAGTGGATGGCTGGACGGATCCGCCACTAGATCCCGAGGATAGCTCAATGACGGAAGATTCACTAACTTCGATACTTGAGTCTGACACCGAATTATCGACTAATGGATCGGCGAAATCCTCGCCCCCAAGGGAAAATAGTATCAAGCCCACAAAATTGTTGCCTTCATAGCAAGACACAACCGGCTTAATTTGTTTGTTTTTGCCTAGACCAGCAACTTCTATTAAAAGATCTGAATCGGCACACGTTACATAAGATGCAGAAATCTCCAATGTTTCCGGCTCAATATTGAGAAGGCTCTGAAGCTCAGCCTTTAGCTCGTATACGGTAGCTGAGATTGGGAGCTTCGTAACCAATGGCTGGAAAAGAACACTTGGTCACGATTATGAAAAGTTATATCCTCACGTTTACTAACCTTTCCGGATTGCATGATCAATTGAACAGTCAACATGTTTTCACTTTTGTTTTTCTCTTTTTGATTTTCAGAAGTAAACTTTTTGTTTTATTTTTGATGTTGACTGTATGAGTTCACGAATTAGAATGATTCAAGTACTGTACCCCCTTGACCAGGTCGAATTTTACAAACATCCCAGGCCTTCTTGGATCTCAAAAATGTGTGAATTGCTTCCGTCCAGCTGAGAGTACTAGATATTTTCGAAAATAAACTTAGCAGTATGAAATTGCCAAATCTTTCTGTCTCTTTTTAATCAGTGAATTATTAGCAATTTTCGTTAAAATAGTTAAAAAACTAAGAGATTATTGAATAGAACCCAAGTAAATTGGTTACTTTCTACGCAAATGTCATAAAAATTTGTTATTTCTCAGTTTAATATAACCATTAATGACTGTGCCGAATCAAACTAAGATCGGTCGACTATATCATATAGCTCCCATAGGAACAATCGGTGGTAAACAGTGACTTTGATCAATATCTTCGTTATTTCCTATGCTAAGATTTTAGGCCGTTCTTTCGCAAACTTTAGCCTTTTTAGATAAAACGTTTTTCCATTTTGATGGCTATAGGTAAGGAAAGAGTTACCAAAAAAGTTGCAAGGGTATACAAACTTTGACGCGGTCGAAGTTTGCCCCATCCCTCTGGTTTATAGATGAATTTAATTCGAAACGTAATATTTTAGATCGTGCAATATTGATTATTGGGAAGTTTTGTTTATCCCTGTTTACGTATTCCTGTTCCAGCCTTAACCAAGTCAAAAGAGTGCCGATACAAAGTAGATGTGAAACAAGGACATGGATACTTTTGGCATAATAAACTTTGATGACAAAATTCACCAATCAACGTTTCGTTAGTAAAGCAACAATATTTTTCTATTACGACAAACTATCGTTGCCAGTCAGAATAATCGGCAGACAAATGAGACTGCCGCAATTGTAACCTTTTTTTTAACATTTCAAAATATATATTGCATAAAATAAAAATATAAAAGCGTATTCTATTCGCAAAACTCAAATTTGATAACCCAAAAACAAAATTTGAGGCTGTTGCATCTTTCCTTGATGGTGTCCACACTATCTGCATCCATCCAGATCTCAAGCTGTTCATTTGGACAAATATCTGTCACTATGGGGGGTGCATCTTCGCGGCTCACCACAGCCCACTTATCCGTCGTAATATTAGCATTCTGCTGTTCCAGAAGCTCGAAAATTGCTTGGCAACACTTCTCGACCTTTGGCCATGTAACTCTGGCCGGTGTCAGGTGTAGAAAGTCTATGAGACTGGTGGCCTGATATGTCTCCATGGAGCATACGTTGCCCGCCACCCAGTCCATCGTATCCTCATTGGCCGCTGCAATGTACAGCCGCCCATTGTACTCAGTGTCTGGAGTCACCTCATTGAAATCCAAACAGCGAACATTTCTGAAATCCTTAAAAATTCCAAAGAACTCTTCCAACAGGTCACAAAAGTTTTTCTCACATTCTGAGGAAGATATAACCACGACAAACGGCCTGTTCTCTGGGAGAATGTTAACGTACGGGGGCCGCTGACCATTTATAACATCAGGTTCCTTGGGCTTTTCGTTTAATACCTCGCTTGCAATCAATAGTGGATGGCTGGACGGATCCGCCACTAGATCCCGAGGATAGCTCAATGACGGAAGATTCACTATCTTCGATACTTGAGTCTGACACCGAATTATCGACTAATGGATCGGCGAAATCCTCGCCCCCAAGGGAAAATAGTATCAAGCCCACAAAATTGTTGCCTTCATAGCAAGACACAACCGGCTTAATTTGTTTGTTTTTGCCTAGACCAGCAACTTCTATTAAAAGATCTGAATCGGCACACGTTACATCAGATGCAGAAATCTCCAATGTTTCCGGCTCAATATTGAGAAGGCTCTGAAGCTCAGCCTTTAGCTCGTATACGGTAGCTGAGATTGGGAGCTTCGTAACCAATGGCTGGAAAAGAACACTTGGTCACGATTATGAAAAGTTATATCCTCACGTTTACTAACCTTTCCGGATTGCATGATCAATTGAACAGTCAACATGTTTTCACTTTTGTTTTTCTCTTTTTTGATTTTCAGAAGTAAACTTTTTGTTTTATTTTTGATGTTGACTGTATGAGTTCACGAATTAGAATGATTCAAGTACTGTACCCCCTTGACCAGGTCGAATTTTACAAACATCCCAGGCCTTCTTGGATCTCAAAAATGTGTGAATTGCTTCCGTCCAGCTGAGAGTACTAGATATTTTCGAAAATAAACTTAGAAGTATGAAATTGCCAAATCTTTCTGTCTCTTTGTAATCAGTGAATTATTAGCAATTTTCGTTAAAATAGTTGAAAAACTAAGAGATTATTGAATAGAACCCAAGTAAATTCGTTACTTTCTACGCAAATGTCATAAAAATTTGTTATTTCTCAGTTTAATATAACCATTAATGACTGTGCCGAATCAAACTAAGATCGGGCGACTATATCATATAGCTCCCATAGGAACAATCGGTGGTAAACAGTGACTTTGATCAATATCTTCGTTATTTCCTATGCTAAGATTTTAGGCCGTTCTTTCGCAAACTTTAGCCTTTTTAGATAAAACGTTTTTCCATTTTGATGGCTATAGGTAAGGAAAGAGTTACCAAAAAAGTTGCAAGGGTATACAAACTTTGACGCGGTCGAAGTTTGCCCCATCCCTCTGGTTTATAGATGAATTTAATTCGAAACGTAATATTTTAGATCGTGCAATATTCATTATTGGGAAGTTTTGTTTATCCCTGTTTACGTATTCCTGTTCCAGCCTTAACCAAGTCAAAAGAGTGCCGATACAAAGTAGATGTGAAACAAGGACATGGATACTTTTGGCATAATAAACTTTGATGACAAAATTCACCAATCAACGTTTCGTTAGTAAAGCAACAATATTTTTCTATTACGACAAACTATCGTTGCCAGTCAGAATAATCGGCAGACAAATGAGACTGCCGCAATTGTAACCTTTTTTTTAACATTTCAAAATATATATTGCATAAAATAAAAATATAAAAGCGTGTTCTAATCGGCTGTTGCATCTTTCCTTGATGATGTCCACACTCTCTGCATCCATCCAGATCTCAAGCTGTTCATTTGGACAAATATCTGTCACTATGGGGGCTGCATCTTTGCGGCTCACCACGGCCCACTTCTCCGTCGTAATATCAGCATTTTGCTGTTCCAGAAGCTCGAAAATTGCTTGGAAACACTTCTCGACCTTTGGCCATGTAACTCTGGCCGGTGTCAGGTGTAGGAAGTCTATGAGACTGGTGGCCTGATATGTCTCCATGGAGCATACGTTGCCCGCCACCCAGTCCATCGTATCCTCATTGGCCGCTGCAATGTACAGCCGACCATTGTACTCAGTGTCTGGAGTCACCTCATTGAAATCCAAACAGCGAACATTTCTGAAATCCTTAAAAATTCCAAAGAACTCTTCCAACAGGTCGCAAAAGTTTTTCTCACATTCTGAGGAAGATATAACCACGACAAACGGCCTGTTCTCTGGGAGAATGTTAACGTACGGGGGCCGCTGACCATTTATAACATCAGGTTCCATTTCGATTTTATGTTTAACCGGGCGTGGTCGGGACTTTATTCCGCAGCCTCCCATATCGCATGCCTCCTGCATATCTCCATACGAGTGGTTTTCTAGACTCTCCTCACTGGATTCGAGAATATATTTGATCCTATTTTCAAAAGACGGAATATTCAGTCACTGAATTTTGATTTTCTATTCCTAATACCGGGCCCATCCCAGGCCTTCTTGGATCTCAAAAATGTGTGAATTGCTTCCGTCCAGCTGAGAGCACTAGATATTTTCGAAAATAAACTTAGCAGTATGAAATTGCCAAATCTTTCTGTCTCTTTTTAATCAGTGAATTATTAGCAATTTTCGTTAAAATAGTTGAAAAACTAAGAGATTATTGAATAGAACCCAAGTAAATTCGTTACTTTCTACGCAAATGTCATAAAAATTTGTTATTTCTCAGTTTAATATAACCATTAATGACTGTGCCGAATCAAACTAAGATCGGGCGACTATGTCATATAGCTCCCATAGGAACAATCGGTGGTAAACAGTGACTTTGATCAATATCTTCGTTATTTCCTATGCTAAGATTTTAGGCCGTTCTTTCGCAAACTTTAGCCTTTTTAGATAAAACGTTTTTCCATTTTGATGGCTATAGGTAAGGAAAGAGTTACCAAAAAAGTTTCAAGGGTATACAAACTTTGACGCGGTCGCAAAACAAAATTTGAGGCTGTTGCATCTTTCCTTGATGATGTCCACACTCTCTGCATCCATCCAGATCTCAAGCTGTTCATTTGGACAAATATCTGTCACTATGGGGCTGCATCTTTGCGGCTCACCACGGCCCACTTCTCCGTCGTAATATCAGCATTCTGCTGTTCCAGAAGTTCGAAAATTGCTTGGAAACACTTCTCGACCTTTGGCCATGTAACTCTGGCCGGTGTCAGGTGTAGGAAGTCTATGAGACTGGTGGCCTGATATGTCTCCATGGAGCATACGTTGCCCGCCACCCAGTCCATCGTATCCTCATTGGCCGCTGCAATGTACAGCCGCCCATTGTACTCAGTGTCTGGAGTCACCTCATTAAAATCAAAACAGCGAACATTTCTGAAATCCTTAAAAATTCCAAAGAACTCTTCCAACAGGTCGCAAAAGTTTTTCTCACATTCTGAGGAAGATATAACCACGACAAACGACCTGTTCTCTGGGAGAATGTTAACGTACGGGGGCCGCTGACCATTTATAACATCAGGTTCCATTTCGATTTCATGTTTAACCGGGGGTGGTCGGGACTTTATTCCGCAGCCTCCCATATCGCATGCCTCCTGCATATCTCCATACGAGTGGTTTTCTAGACTCTCCTCACTGGATTCGAGAACATATTTGATCCTATTTTCAAAAGACGGAATATTCAGTCACTGAATTTTGATTTTCTATTCCTAATACTTACCGTTTAGTCTCTATGGTTATTTCATGTCCTTGGGCTTTTCGTTTAATACCTCGCTTGCAATCAATAGTGGATGGCTGGACGGATCCGCCACTAGATCCGAGGATAGCTCAATGACGGAAGATTCACTAACTTCGATACTTGAGTCTGACACCGAATTATCGACTAATGGATCGGCGAAATCCTCGCCCCCAAGGGAAAATAGTATCAAGCCCACAAAATTGTTGCCTTCATAGCAAGACACAACCGGCTTAATTTGTTTGTTTTTGCCTAGACCAGCAACTTCTATTAAAAGATCTGAATCGGCACACGTTACATCAGATGCAGAAATCTCCAATGTTTCCGGCTCAATATTGAGAAGGCTCTGAAGCTCAGCCTTTAGCTCGTATACGGTAGCTGAGATTGGGAGCTTCGTAACCAATGGCTGGAAAAGAACACTTGGTCACGATATTGAAAAGTTATATTCTCACGTTTACTAACCTTTCCGGATTGCATGATCAATTGAACAGTCAACATGTTTTCACTTTTGTTTTTCTCTTTTTTGATTTTCAGAAGTAAACTTTTTGTTTTATTTTTGATGTTGACTGTATGAGTTCACGAATTAGAATGATTCAAGTACTGTACCCCCTTGACCAGGTCGAATTTTACAAACATCCCAGGCCTTCTTGGATCTCAAAAATGTGTGAATTGCTTCCGTCCAGCTGAGAGTACTAGATATTTTCGAAAATAAACTTAGCAGTATGAAATTGCCTAATCTTTCTGTCTCTTTTTAATCAGTGAATTATTAGCAATTTTCGTTAATATAGTTGAAAAACTAAGAGATTATTGAATAGAACCCAAGTAAATTCGTTACTTTCTACGCAAATGTCATAAAAATTTGTTATTTCTCAGTTTAATATAACCATTAATGACTGTGCCGAATCAAACTAAGATCGGGCGACTATATCATATAGCTCCCATAGGAACAATCGGTGGTAAACAGTGACTTTGATCAATATCTTCGTTATTTCCTATGCTAAGATCTTTCGCAAACTTTAGCCTTTTTAGATAAAACGTTTTTCCATTTTGATGGCTATAGGTAAGGAAAGAGTTACTAAAAAAGTTGCAAGGGTATACAAACTTTGACGCGGTCGAAGTTTGCCCCATCCCTCTGGTTTATAGATGAATTTAATTCGAAACGTAATATTTTAGATCGTGCAATATTGATTATTGGGAAGTTTTGTTTATCCCTGTTTACGTATTCCTGTTCCAGCCTTAACCAAGTCAAAAGAGTGCCGATACAAAGTAGATGTGAAACAAGGACATGGATACTTTTGGCATAATAAACTTTGATGACAAAATTCACCAATCAACGTTTCGTTAGTAAAGCAACAATATTTTTCTATTACGACAAACTATCGTTGCCAGTCAGAATAATCGGCAGACAAATGAGACTGCCGCAATTGTAACCTTTTTTTTAACATTTCAAAATATATATTGCATAAAATAAAAATATAAAAGCGTGTTCTAATCGCAAAACTCAAATTTGATAATCCAAAAACAAAATTTGAGGCTGTTGCATCTTTCCTTGATGATGTCCACACTCTCTGCCTCCATCCAGATCTCAAGCTGTTCATTTGGACAAATATCTGTCACTATGGGGGCTGCATCTTTGCGGCTCACCACGGCCCACTTCTCCGTCGTAATATCAGCATTTTGCTGTTCCAGAAGCTCGAAAATTGCTTGGAAACACTTCTCGACCTTTGGCCATGTAACTCTGGCCGGTGTCAGGTGTAGGAAGTCTATGAGACTGGTGGCCTGATATGTCTCCATGGAGCATACGTTGCCCGCCACCCAGTCCATCGTATCCTCATTGGCCGCTGCAATGTACAGCCGCCCATTGTACTCAGTGTCTGGAGTCACCTCATTGAAATCCAAACAGCGAACATTTCTGAAATCCTTAAAAATTCCAAAGAACTCTTCCAACAGGTCGCAAAAGTTTTTCTCACATTCTGAGGAAGATATAACCACGACAAACGGCCTGTTCTCTGGGAGAATGTTAACGTACGGGGGCCGCTGACCATTTATAACATCAGGTTCCATTTCGATTTCATGTTTAACAGGGCGTGGTCGGGACTTTATTCCGCAGCCTCCCATATCGCATGCCTCCTGCATATCTCCATACGAGTGGTTTTCTAGACTCTCCTCACTGGATTCGAGAACATATTTGATCCTATTTTCAAAAGACGGAATATTCAGTCACTGAATTTTGATTTTCTATTCCTAATACTTACCGTTTAGTCTCTATGGTTATTTCATGTCCTTGGGCTTTTCGTTTAATACCTCGCTTGCAATCAATAGTGGATGGCTGGACGGATCCGCCACTAGATCCCGAGGATAGCTCAATGACGGAAGATTCACTATCTTCGATACTTGAGTCTGACACCGAATTATCGACTAATGGATCGGCGAAATCCTCGCCCCCAAGGGAAAATAGTATCAAGCCCACAAAATTGTTGCCTTCATAGCAAGACACAACCGGCTTAATTTGTTTGTTTTTGCCTAGACCAGCAACTTCTATTAAAAGATCTGAATCGGGACACGTTACATCAGATGCAGAAATCTCCAATGTTTCCGGCTCAATATTGAGAAGGCTCTGAAGCTCAGCCTTTAGCTCGTATACGGTAGCTGAGATTGGGAGCTTCGTAACCAATGGCTGGAAAAGAACACTTGGTCACGATTATGAAAAGTTATATCCTCACGTTTACTAACCTTTCCGGATTGCATGATCAATTGAACAGTCAACATGTTTTCACTTTTGTTTTTCTCTTTTTTGATTTTCAGAAGTAAACTTTTTGTTTTATTTTTGATGTTGACTGTATGAGTTCACGAATTAGAATGATTCAAGTACTGTACCACCTTGACCAGGTCGAATTTTACAAACATCCCAGGCCTTCTTGGATCTCAAAAATGTGTGAATTGCTTCCGTCCAGCTGAGAGTACTAGATATTTTCGAAAATAAACTTAGCAGTATGAAATTGCCAAATCTTTCTGTCTCTTTTTAATCAGTGAATTATTAGCAATTTTCGTTAAAATAGTTGAAAAACTAAGAGATTATTGAATAGAACCCAAGTAAATTCGTTACTTTCTACGCAAATGTCATAAAAATTTGTTATTTCTCAGTTTAATATAACCATTAATGACTGTGCCGAATCAAACTAAGATCGGGCGACTATATCATATAGCTCCCATAGGAACAATCGGTGGTAAACAGTGACTTTGATCAATATCTTCGTTATTTCCTATGCTAAGATCTTTCGCAAACTTTAGCCTTTTTAGATAAAACGTTTTTCCATTTTGATGGCTATAGGTAAGGAAAGAGTTACCAAAAAAGTTGCAAGGGTATACAAACTTTGACGGGGTCGAAATTTGCCCCATCCCTCTGGTTTAAAGATGAATTTAATTCGAAACGTAATATTTTAGATCGTGCAATATTGATTATTGGGAAGTTTTGTTTATCCCTGTTTACGTATTCCTGTTCCAGCCTTAACCAAGTCAAAAGAGTGCCGATACAAAGTAGATGTGAAACAAGGACATGGATACTTTTGGCATAATAAACTTTGATGACAAAATTCACCAATCAACGTTTCGTTAGTAAAGCAACAATATTTTTCTATTACGACAACCTATCGTTGCCAGTCAGAATAATCGGCAGACAAATGAGACTGCCGCAATTGTAACCTTTTTTTTAACATTTCAAAATATATATGCATAAAATAAAAATATAAAAGCGTGTTCTAATCGCAAAACTCAAATTTGATAATCCAAAAACAAAATTTGAGGCTGTTGCATCTTTCCTTGATGATGTCCACACTCTCTGCATCCATCCAGATCTCAAGCTGTTCATTTGGACAAATATCTGTCACTATGGGGGCTGCATCTTTGCGGCTCACCACGGCCCACTTCTCCGTCGTAATATCAGCATTCTGCTGTTCCAGAAGCTCGAAAATTGCTTGGAAACACTTCTCAACCTTTGGCCATGTAACTCTGGCCGGTGTCAGGTGTAGGAAGTCTATGAGACTGGTGGCCTGATATGTCTCCATGGAGCATACGTTGCCCGCCACCGAGTCCATCGTATCCTCATTGGCCGCTGCAATGTACAGCCGCCCATTGTACTCAGTGTCTGGAGTCACCTCATTGAAATCCAAACAGCGAACATTTCTGAAATCCTTAAAAATTCCAAAGAACTCTTCCAATAGGTCGCAAAAGTTTTTCTCACATTCTGAGGAAGATATAACCACGACAAACGGCCTGTTCTCTGGGAGAATGTTAACGTACGGGGGCCGCTGACCATTTATAACATCGGGTTCCATTTCGATTTCATGTTTAACCGGACGTGGTCGGGACTTTATTCCGCAGCCTCTCATATCGCATGCCTCCTGCATATCTCCATACGAGTGGTTTTCTAGACTCTCCTCACTGGATTCGAGAACATATTTGATCCTATTTTCAAAAGACGGAATATTCAGTCACTGAATTTTGATTTTCTATTCCTAATACTTACCGTTTAGTCTCTATGGTTATTTCATGTCCTTGGGCTTTTCGTTTAATACCTCGCTTGCAATCAATAGTGGATGGCTGGACGGATCCGCCACTAGATCCCGAGGATAGCTCAATGACGGAAGATTCACTATCTTCGATACTTGAGTCTGACACCGAATTATCGACTAATGGATCGGCGAAATCCTCGCCCCAAGGGAAAATAGTATCAAGCCCACAAAATTGTTGCCTTCATAGCAAGACACAACCGGCTTAATTTGTTTGTTTTTGCCTAGACCAGCAACTTCTATTAAAAGATCTGAATCGGCACACGTTACATCAGATGCAGAAATCTCCAATGTTTCCGGCTCAATATTGAGAAGGCTCTGAAGCTCAGCCTTTAGCTCGTATACGGTAGCTGAGATTGGGAGCTTCGTAACCAATGGCTGGAAAAGAACACTTGGTCACGATTATGAAAAGTTATATCCTCACGTTTACTAACCTTTCCGGATTGCATGATCAATTGAACAGTCAACATGTTTTCACTTTTGTTTTTCTCTTTTTTGATTTTCAGAAGTAAACTTTTTGTTTTATTTTTGATGTTGACTGTATGAGTTCACGAATTAGAATGATTCAAGTACTGTACCCCCTTGACCAGGTCGAATTTTACAAACATCCCAGGCCTTCTTGGATCTCAAAAATGTGTGAATTGCTTCCGTCCAGCTGAGAGTACTAGATATTTTCGAAAATAAACTTAGCAGTATGAAATTGCCAAATCTTTCTGTCTCTTTTTAATCAGTGAATTATTAGCAATTTTCGTTAATATAGTTGAAAAACTAAGAGATTATTGAATAGAACCCAAGTAAATTCGTTACTTTCTACGCAAATGTCATAAAAATTTGTTATTTCTCAGTTTAATATAACCATTAATGACTGTGCCGAATCAAACTAAGATCGGGCGACTATATCATATAGCTCCCATAGGAACAATCGGTGGTAAACAGTGACTTTGATCAATATCTTCGTTATTTCCTATGCTAAGATTTTAGGCCGTTCTTTCGCAAACTTTAGCCTTTTTAGATAAAACGTTTTTCCATTTTGATGGCTATAGGTAAGGAAAGAGTTACCAAAAAAGTTGCAAGGGTATACAAACTTTGACGCGGTCGAAGTTTGCCCCATCCTCTGGTTTATAGATGAATTTAATTCGAAACGTAATATTTTAGATCGTGCAATATTGATTATTGGGAAGTTTTGTTTATCCCTGTTTACGTATTCCTGTTCCAGCCTTAACCAAGTCAAAAGAGTGCCGATACAAAGTAGATGTGAAACAAGGACATGGATACTTTTGGCATAATAAACTTTGATGACAAAATTCACCAATCAACGTTTCGTTAGTAAAGCAACAATATTTTTCTATTACGACAACTATTGTTGCCAGTCAGAATAATCGGCAGACAAATGAGACTGCCGCAATTGTAACCTTTTTTTTAACATTTCAAAATATATATGCATAAAATAAAAATATAAAAGCGTGTTCTAATCGCAAAACTCAAATTTGATAATCCAAAAACAAAATTTGAGGCTGTTGCATCTTTCCTTGATGATGTCCACACTCTCTGCATCCATCCAGATCTCAAGCTGTTCATTTGGACAAATATCTGTCACTATGGGGGCTGCATCTTTGCGGCTCACCACGGCCACTTCTCCGTCGTATATCAGCATTCTGCTGTTCCAGAAGCTCGAAAATTGCTTGGAAACACTTCTCGACCTTTGGCCATGTAACTCTGGCCGGTGTCAGGTGTAGGAAGTCTATGAGACTGGTGGCCTGATATGTCTCCATGGAGCATACGTTGCCCGCCACCAGTCCATCGTATCCTCATTGGCCGCTGCAATGTACAGCCGCCCATTGTACTCAGTGTCTGGAGTCACCTATTGAAATCCAAACAGCGAACATTTCTGAAATCCTTAAAATTCCAAAGAACTCTTCCAATAGGTCGCAAAAGTTTTTCTCACATTCTGAGGAGATATAACCACGACAAACGGCCTGTTCTCTGGGAGAATGTTAACGTACGGGGGCCGCTGACCATTTATAACATCAGGTTCCATTTCGATTTCATGTTTAACCGGACGTGGTCGGGACTTTATTCCGCAGCCTCCATATCGCATGCCTCCTGCATACTCCATACGAGTGGTTTTCTAGACTCTCCTCACTGGATTCGAGAACATATTTGATCCTATTTTCAAAAGACGGAATATTCAGTCACTGAATTTTGATTTTCTATTCCTAATACTTACCGTTTAGTCTCTATGGTTATTTCATGTCCTTGGGCTTTTCGTTTAATACCTCGCTTGCAATCAATAGTGGATGGCTGACGGATCGCCACTAGATCCCGAGGATAGCTCAATGACGGAAGATTCACTATCTTCGATACTTGATCTGACACCGAATTATCGACTAATGGATCGGCGAAATCCTCGCCCCAAGGGAAAATAGTATCAAGCCCACAAAATTGTTGCCTTCATAGCAAGACACAACCGGCTTAATTTGTTTGTTTTTGCCTAGACCAGCACTTCTATTAAAGATTGATCGGACACGTTACATCAGATGCAGAATCTCAATGTTTCCGGTCATATTGAGAAGGCTCTGAAGCTCAGCTTTAGCTCGTATACGGTAGCTGAGATTGGGAGCTTCGTAACCAATGGCTGGAAAAGAACTTGGTCACGATTATGAAAAGTTATATCCTCACGTTTACTAACCTTTCGGATTGCATGATCAATTGAACAGTCACATGTTTTCACTTTTGTTTTTCTCTTTTTTGATTTTCAGAAGTAAACTTTTTGTTTTATTTTTGATGTTGACTGTATGAGTTCACGAATTAGAATGATTCAAGTACTGTACCCTTGACCAGGTCGAATTTTACAAACATCCAGGCCTTCTTGGATCTCAAAATGTGTGAATTGCTTCCGTCAGCTGAGAGTACTAGATATTTTCGAAAATAAACTTAGCAGTATGAAATTGCCAAATTTTCTGTCTCTTTTTAATCAGTGAATTATTAGCAATTTTCGTTAATATAGTTGAAAAACTAAGAGATTATTGAATAGAACCCAAGTAAATTCGTTACTTTCTACGCAAATGTCATAAAATTTGTTATTTCTCAGTTTAATATAACCATTAATGACTGTGCCGAATCAAACTAAGATCGGGCGACTATATCATATAGCTCCCATAGGAACAATCGGTGGTAAACAGTGACTTTGATCAATATCTTCGTTATTTCCTATGCTAAGTTTTAGGCCGTTCTTTCGCAAACTTTAGCCTTTTAGATAAAACGTTTTTCCATTTGATGGCTATAGGTAAGGAAAGAGTTACCAAAAAAGTTGCAAGGGTATACAACTTTGACGCGGTCGAAGTTTGCCCCATCCCTCTGGTTTATAGATGAATTTAATTCGAAACGTAATATTTTAGATGTGCAATATTGATTATTGGGAAGTTTTGTTTATCCTGTTTACGTATTCCTGTTCCAGCCTTAACCAAGTCAAAAGAGTGCGATACAAAGTAGATGTGAACAAGGACATGGATACTTTTGGCATAATAAACTTTGATGACAAAATTCACCAATCAACGTTTCGTTAGTAAAGCAACAATATTTTTCTATTACGACAAACTATCGTTGCCAGTCAGAATAATCGGCAGACAAATGAGACTGCCGCAATTGTAACCTTTTTTTAACATTTCAAAATATATATTGCATAAAATAAAATATAAAACGTGTTCTAATCGCAAAACTCAAATTTGATAATCCAAAACAAATTGAGGCTGTTGCATCTTTCCTTGATGATGTCCACACTCTCTGGCATCCATCCAGATCTCAAGCTGTTCATTTGGACAATATCTGTCACTATGGGGGCTGCATTTGCGGCTCACCACGGCCCATTCTCCGTCGTAATATCAGCATTCTGCTGTTCCAGAAGCTCGAAATTGCTTGGAACACTTCTCGACCTTTGGCCATGTAATCTGGCCGGTGTCAGGTGTAGGAAGTCTATGAGACTGGTGGCCTGAAATGTCTCCATGGAGCATACGTTGCCCGCCACCCAGTCCTGTATTCTCATTGGCCGCTGCAATGTACAGCCGCCCATTGTACTCAGTGTCTGGAGTCACCTCATTGAAATCCAAACAGCGAACATTTCTGAAATCCTTAAAATTCCAAAGAATCTTCCAACAGGTCGCAAAAGTTTTTCTCACATTCTGAGGAAGATATAACACGACAACGGCTGTTCTCTGGGAGAATGTTAAGTACGGGGGCCCTGATTTATAACATGGTTCCATTTCGATTTCATGTTTAACCGGAGCGTGGTCGGGACTTTTTCCGCAGCCTCCATATCGATGCCTCCTGCATACTCCATACGAGGGTTTTCTAGACTTCCTCACTGGATTCGAGAAATATTTGATCCTATTTTCAAAGACGGAATATTCAGTCACTGATTTTGATTTTCTATTCCTAATACTTACCGTTTAGTCTCTATGGTTATTTCATGTCCTTGGGCTTTTCGTTTAATACCTCGCTTGCAATCAATAGTGGATGGCTGGACGGATCCGCCACTAGATCCCGAGGATAGCTCAATGACGGAAGATTCACTATCTTCGATACTTGAGTCTGACACCGAATTATCGACTAATGGATCGGCGAAATCCTCGCCCCCAAGGGAAAATAGTATCAAGCCCACAAAATTGTTGCCTTCATAGCAAGACACAACCGGCTTAATTTGTTTGTTTTTGCCTAGACCAGCAACTTCTATTAAAAGATCTGAATCGGCACACGTTACATCAGATGCAGAAATCTCCAATGTTTCCGGCTCAATATTGAGAAGGCTCTGAAGCTCAGCCTTTAGCTCGTATACGGTAGCTGAGATTGGGAGCTTCGTAACCAATGGCTGGAAAAGAACACTTGGTCACGATTATGAAAAGTTATATCCTCACGTTTACTAACCTTTCCGGATTGCATGATCAATTGAACAGTCAACATGTTTTCACTTTTGTTTTTCTCTTTTTTTGATTTTCAGAAGTAAACTTTTTGTTTTATTTTTGATGTTGACTGTATGAGTTCACGAATTAGAATGATTCAAGTACTGTACCCCCTTGACCAGGTCGAATTTTACAAACATCCCAGGCCTTCTTGGATCTCAAAAATGTGTGAATTGCTTTCCGTCCAGCTGAGAGTACTAGATATTTTCGAAAATAAACTTAGCAGTATGAAATTGCCAAATCTTTCTGTCTCTTTTTAATCAGTGAATTATTAGCAATTTTCGTTAAAATAGTTGAAAAACTAAGAGATTATTGAATAGAACCCAAGTAAATTCGTTACTTTCTACGCAAATGTCATAAAAATTTGTTATTTCTCAGTTTAATATAACCATTAATGACTGTGCCGAATCAAACTAAGATCGGGCGACTATATCATATAGCTCCCATAGGAACAATCGGTGGTAAACAGTGACTTTGATCTATGTTATCTTCGCAAACTTTAGCCTTTTTAGATAAAACGTTTTTCCATTTTGATGGCTATAGGTAAGGAAAGAGTTACCAAAAAAGTTGCAAGGGTATACAAACTTTGACGCGGTCGAAGTTTGCCCCATCCCTCTGGTTATAGATGAATTTAATTCGAAACGTAATATTTTAGATCGTGCAATATTGATTATTGGGAAGTTTTGTTTATCCCTGTTTACGTATTCCTGTTCCAGCCTTAACCAAGTCAAAAGAGTGCGATACAAAGTAGATGTGAAACAAGGACATGGATACTTTTGGCATAATAAACTTTGATGACAAAATTCACCAATCAACGTTTCGTTAGTAAGCAACAATATTTTTCTATTACGACAAACTATCGTTTGCCAGTCAGAATAATCGGCAGACAAATGAGACTGCCGCAATTGTAACCTTTTTTTTAACATTTCAAAATATATATTGCATAAAATAAAAATATAAAAGCGTGTTCTAATCGCAAAACTCAAATTTGATAATCCAAAAACAAAATTTGAGGCTGTTGCATCTTTCCTTGATGATGTCCACACTCTCTGCATCCATC
>NW_025814302.1:0-35255 GCF_018902025.1 Drosophila willistoni | reverse complement strand
CGTCTCAAAACGTTTCAAGGCATACACGATAGCTAACGTTTATAGTTCATAACTGTGTAGTTTCGATTCAGCGGCGGAGGCCATCTTAGAAGTAGGACACTGGTGTAATTTACAGTCCCTCACCAGTTGTAGATGGTTCAATATATCCCCTACATCATCAGGAGCGGCGTCGGCAGTGGTGGCGGCGGCAGTTCCCATCCGAGACGGGCAGTTTTTATGAACGTGGCCCACTATGCCACACTTGAAGCAGGAATTTGGAGGTCTTATCGCTTCGGGCATCGGCTTAAAACATCGGGTTTCACTTGTTGCAGTGCTTGAGGATTTATTTCCAAACGACGAAGCAGCTGTTGTTGGCTGTACTTTCACGCTGAGACTTTGCTTGGAGGCAGCCGCCTGCATACGGAAACGCTCGTATCGCTCCAGTAGGGGCTTCAGTTCGGCCACCGTGCGCGCTGAATACAGCATGCTGACTCGAGTAGAGTTATCCCGCAATCCATCGATGATCATATCGACCAACTCGTTTTCGATATCGGAGCGTTCATAGCAATCTGCTGCATCTCGATTGCGAATCTTAAGCATCCTTCTCCTGCCTTAATGCGCCGGCTCCGCAGAGCGTGGTACACCCTCTTCCACACTGCGCGAGCGTCCAAACTCTCGGAGGAGGATCGCTTTGAGTTCTTCATAGCTGTGCACCGTGCGCAGCAAACTGCCGCCGACCCCTCCAGCATGCGACGGCATGCAATCAACCGTAGGCGATCATTTAACTGTAAGATTTCAAAAGCGTCTTCCAGATCGTTCAACCATTTATTTATATCATACCACCATGCTCTCAATCACACTCAAGTCACTGACTTGCTGCCTCGGTGCTCTGAATTCATCCATGTTCTGCTGCAGCTTGAGGATCTGCTGTTGCAACTGTAGCACTTCATGTTGTTTCCGCAGCGTCGTCGGTTACTCGTCCAGACTGGGGGAGACTGGAGCAGCCGGTGTGGTAGCGGCGACAGATGGCACGGAGGGTGCGAGGGCGTGCATATCTTCCCATGGGTCCGCAGCCCAGGGAACGTCCGGGCCAGTAACGGGTGCGGCCAGCGAGATAGTAGCCCGCATAGCAGACACGTAGGCGGCGGACACCGCATCAGTGTGCACAGCAGAGGCGGGTGCGGCAGCAGCGGGCACAGCCGGTGGCAATTAAGGCGGCAGCGGGTGCAATGGCGGCCGGTATAGCAGTGGATGTGGAGCTAGCAGTGGATGCGGCGGCGGGTACAGCAGTGGATGCGGCGGCGGGTACCGCAGTGTACCGCGGCGGCAGGCACAGCAGTGGGCGCGGCGGTGGGCGGGCCGCAGCAGCCACGGCAACGGGGTCAGAAGCAGCGGCTGGCGTGGAGGCGGCCACGCTGGATGTGGATCGTGTGGCCTGCCTTGTACCGCAATATATGTCCTTTCGGGTAGTCGTCCCACTTCTGAGTTGTAATAACCTATTTCTTATAGAAAAATTATAAGGATTAGTCTAGATGACAAAGATTCATTTTTTTGGTTCGCAGCGAGTGCATCTGTTCTGTTGCGTTGCCGGAAAAAGAAGAAGGAGACACTCCCCAGTGTGGCCTTAGGCCGCATACCGATAGACGCCTTAATACTAACAATCGATACTTAAAATACTAACTTATTACTAACAATCGATACTTAGAAATACTAACAATCGATACTTAGAAATACTAACATCGATATATGTGTAAACATTAAACATAATTCATAAATAACTGGCATCTTACACCTTTTTTTAGCTTAAACGTTTTTCCACTTTGATTGCTATAGGTAAGGAAAGATTTACCAAAAATGTTGCAAGGGTATACAAACTTTGACGCGGTCGAAGTTAGCCACGGCCCTCTGGTTTTATTTTTTATTTGTCCACCACCACGTGGTATTACGACTTGAAATTTATTTAAGTTAAAATCACTATATAATTTATGCAACTAATCGCGGCAGAACAGAATAGAATAAATTTTGAGCTTAAGCACTCGTCTTATGCAAAAGAATTTGCGAACAGAGCTTTCTAACGGGTCGTTTCCCAAATGTTGCGACGTGGCGTCTTTTCATTGAGCGATGTGAGCGTGGGTGTCATAACTATACTCAAAGCTGAAACTCAACCCTTTAATTAATTTGGCCCTGATCGTATCAGTGTAACCGTTCTGTTATTTACTCTTCATGAAAGCGCGGTTGATTTAAAATAAATAAATTCTCTTCCTTTTGAAAGTTAAATATTTTAGAGAAAAATCCGGTCAACTACACCAATGAAGCGAGATCTCTATCACAGCAGCATGATCTGAAAAGGACAGGATTTACTCTTCATGAAAGCGCGGTTGATTTTAAAATAAATAAATTCTCTTCCTTTTGAAAGTTAAATATTTTAGAGAAAAATCCGGTCACTACATCAATGAAGCGAGATCTCTATCACAGCAGCATGATCTGAAAAGGACAGGATTTTATCGCTTTTTCTTGACTTGAATCGCGGAAAGGATAGATCGATTAAGTCTTTCACTGGCATTAGCTTGTGGCGAGTATATAGCCGTAAACCGATGAGACACACCAAAACTGGTTAGGAAGGCTTCGAAATAACTTAATTTAAATTGGGATCCGTTGTCGGTAAGAATCACTTTCAAAACGTTTCAAGGCATACACGATAGCTAACGTTTATAGTTCATAACTGTGTAGTTTCGATTCGGCGACAGAGGCTGTCTTAGAGAAGTAAAATACTGGGTGAAGTTTACCGTCGGTTTGTTTTTGGAGTAGCACTGCTCCGAAGCCAGTTGAACTAGCGTCACAGTGTAACTCTGTGTCAGACCTGGGGTTATATATGGACAACACGGGGGATTCAACCAGTTTCGACTTCAGGGTTCGGAAGGATTCGAGGCACTCCTCAGAGAAGACGTAAGAGGGGTATCTTTTTCAACAATCGGTACATCGGACACGCGATCTTGGCGAAGCCAGGTACAAATCGGCGAAGTACGAAAACAAACCTAAGCAGCGCTCTAATTCCTTGCTTTTCCTTGGTATTGGCAAATCTCGTATCGCCTGAACATGAGCTGGTTTAGGCGTGATACCGGCGGAATTGACTAAGTAACCCAAGTACTCTGGCTCCCTATACGCAAAACGGCATTTAGCCAGCTTCAGGCATAGCCCATTTACTCCTAACGTATACAATATTTCCTTCAGTTTATAAATTATGGTGGAACCCATTCTTCAAGTCCAAGACAGTGAAGAATGATTTACCACCCCAATTGTTCGATGCAATCGTCTAACAGAGGAATCGGAAAATGATCCCGAACAGTAATTTTGTTCAATGGGCGGTAATCTACACACTTTCTCAGGGTGTTGTCCTTTTTACGGACCGGGACAATTGCGGCGGCGTAAGGGGAACTACTGTGGCGAATAATTCCAGCTTTCAAGAGATCATCACAGATCTCCCGCACCTCGATGCGTTCGTGGTGCGACAGACGGCGGGGACGGCAGAAAATGGGAGTTTGGCTAGTCAGTTCTATTTCATCTCATAATTCACGGCTCAACAGTGGAAATAATAGACTTCAAGTCTGCAGCTTGCTCTTTCAGTAAAGTGGGTTCTATATTAAACTCTGACTCATTGACAGCAGGGAACCTCAATGCATGTTATAGCCATAAGTGCATTCAGTGTTTCCGAAAGTACAGCAGAAGCTTAGAAGCTCCCCTTCTAGAGAAGGGGAGAATCAGACGACGATTCGGAAGATACAATCTCATCTCATCGTGTGGTAGTACCGCTATATCTTTCCTCAATATATCAAATGACTTCAAAACAGCAGTGGAGTATTTATACATTCAGTCGGTTTATTCATGAGTATCAACGATTCTTTTTCAGATTTCAGTTCTTTCAGTTTACAGAGTCTAATATTAATTTTATACAGAAGCTCTCTGCCACTGATCATCGGCAGTTCGGTTGCTTCATTGGGTAAAACTTCAAATGTATGGATGGTCTCCGTGCCGCGGAGGGAATTCTACAAACAATTTGGCCGAAAGACCGAAGTTGGCTATTTCCTAAACCACGGCAGTTCAATCTACTGGGACCAAGACGGCAGTTGGGGATAAAACTCTTCGGACTGCCCGAGTCGAAAAGGGAAAACATATTTATAAATTTCCTATCTTGCACTTGATCACAAACAAAGCAACACTCACCAGTTGTAGATGGTTCAATATATCCCCTACATCATCAGGAGCGGCGTCGGCAGTGGTGGCGGCGGCAGTTCCCATCCGAGACGGGCAGTTTTTATGAACGTGGCCCACTATGCCACACTTGAAGCAGGAATTTGGAGGTCTTATCGCTTCGGGCATCGGCTTAAAACATCGGGTTCACTTGTTGCAGTGCTTGAGGATTTATTCCAAACGACGAAGCAGCTGTTGTTGGCTGTACTTTCACGCTGAGACTTTGCTTGGAGGCAGCCGCCTGCATACGGAAACGCTCGTATCGCTCCAGTAGGGGCTTCAGTTCGGCCACCGTGCGCGCTGAATACAGCATGCTGACTCGAGTAGAGTTATCCCGCAATCCATCGATGATCATATCGACCAACTCGTTCTTCGATATCGGAGCGTTCATAGCAATCTGCTGCATCTCGATTGCGAATCTTAAGCATCCTTCTCCTGCCTTAATGCGCCGGCTCCGCAGAGCGTGGTACACCTCTTCCACACTGCGCGAGCGTCCAAACTCTCGGAGGAGGATCGCTTTGAGTTCTTCATAGCTGTGCACCGTGCGCAGCAACACTGCCGCCGTCCCCTCCAGCATGCGACGGCATGCAATCAACCGTAGGCGATCATTTAACTGTAAGATTTCAAAGCGTCTTCCAGATCGTTCAACCATTTATTTATATCATACGCAGTATCCGCCGAGAATCGGCCACCATGCTCTCAATCACACTCAAGTCACTGACTTGCTGCCTCGGTGCTCTGAATTCATCCATGTTCTGCTGCAGCTTGAGGATTGCAGTTGCAACTGTAGCACTTCATGTTGTTTCCGCAGCGTCGTCGGTTACTCGTCCAGACTGGGGGAGACTGGAGCAGCCGTGTGGTAGCGGCGACAGATGGCACGGAGGTGCGAGGGCGTGCATATCTTCCCATGGGTCCGCAGCCCAGGGAACGTCCGGGCCAGTAACGGGTGCGGCCAGCGAGATAGTAGCCCGCATAGCAGACACGTAGGCGGCGGACACCGCATCAGTGTGCACAGCAGAGGCGGGTGCGGCAGCAGCGGGCACAGCCGGTGGCAATTAATGCGGCAGCGGGTGCAATGGCGGCCGGTATAGCAGTGGATGTGGAGCTAGCAGTGGATGCGGCGGCGGGTACAACAGTGGATGCGGCGGCGGGTACCGCAGTGTACCGCGGCGGCAGGCACAGCAGTGGACGCGGCGGTGGGCGGGGCCGCAGCAGCCACAGCAACGGGGTCAGAAGCAGCGGCTGGCGTGGAGGCGGCCACGCTGGATGTGGATCGTGTGGCCTGCCTTGTACCGCAATATATGTCCTTTCGGGTAGTCGTCCCACTTCTGAGTTGTAATAACCTATTTCTTATAGAAAAATTATAAGGATTAGTCTAGATGACAAAGATTCATTTTTTGGTTCGCAGCGAGTGCATCTGTTCTGTTGCGTTGCCGGAAAAAGAAGAAGGAGACACTCCCCAGTGTGGCCTTAGGCCGCATACCGATAGACGCCTTAATACTAACAATCGATACTTAGAAATACTAACAATCGATACTTAGAAATACTAACATCGATATATGTGTAAACATTTAACATAATCATAAATAACTGGCATCTTACACCTTTTTAGCTTAAACGTTTTTCCACTTTGATTGCTATAGGTAAGGAAAGAGTTACCAAAAATGTTGCAAGGGTATACAAACTTTGACGCGGTCGAAGTTAGCCACGGCCCTCTGGTTTTATTTTTTATTTGTCCACCACCACGTGGTATTACGACTTGAAATTTCTTTAAGTTAAAATCACTATATAATTTATGCAACTAATCGCGGCAGAACAGAATAGAATAAATTTTGAGCTTAAGCACGCGTCTTATGCAAAAGAATTTGCGAACAGAGCTTTCTAACGGGTCGTTTCCCAAATGTTGCGACGTGGCGTCTTTTCATTGGGCGATGTGAGCGTGGGTGTCATAACTATACTCAAAGCTGAAACTCAACCCTGTAATTAATTTGGCCCTGATCGTATCAGTGTAACCGTTCTGTTATTTACTCTTCATGAAAGCGCGGTTGATTTAAAATAAAAAAATTCTCTTCCTTTTGAAAGTTAAATATTTTAGAGAAAAATCCGGTCACTACACCAATGAAGCGAGATCTCTATCACAGCAGCATGATCTGAAAAGGACAGGATTTACTCTTCATGAAAGCGCTGTTGATTTAAAATAAATAAATTCTCTTCCTTTTGAAAGTTAAATATTTTAGAGAAAAATCCGGTCACTACATCAATGAAGCGAGATCTCTATCACAGCAGCATGATCTGAAAAGGACAGGATTTTATCGCTTTTTCTTGACTTGAATCGCGGAAAGGATAGATCGATTAAGACTTTCACTGGCATTAATTTGTGGCGAGTATATTGCCGTAAACCGATGAGACACACCAGAACTGGTTAGGAAGGCTTTTTAGCACAATATTTGGACTCTTCGTTGAACGACAAATATCACAATTGGAAACGTAAGCTTTTATTTGGCTCACCATTTGTGGCCAAAATAAATATCGTTTTAGTTTTTCTACCATTTTCGCCATTCCACAATGAGCTGAACTTGGTAAATCATGGGCCTGTTGTAAGACTTCTGGTACTAGGACAGATGGAATCCACAACTTCCATGATGTATCTTCTCGAGACTCTACGACATTGTTAAAAACGGTTCTTTTATAAACGAATCCTTCTGTAACCTTTAAATCAGTGAATTTAGATTGGTTACTTTGAACATGTTCAATCAGTTCTAGATATTCCACTGATTTCAAATGTACCGATTGTGTATCTACAATAGAAGTACTCATTTTAAATTCAGATACCTCTAACTCGTTTTGTCTAGATAGCGCGTCAGCGACTACGTTTTCCGGACCTCGCCTGTGTATTATTTTGAAAGAAATGGATTGCAACTTCATTGACCAACTTGCGAGTCTACCTGATAGGTCTTTCTGGCGCATTAACCATTGGAGTGAAGCGTGATCTGTGATAACTACAAAATCTTGTCCTTCGATATATGGTCGGAATTTTTTAATACCCTTGATTACTGCTAAACATTCTAGTTCAGTTACTGAATAATTTCGCTGGGCTTTTGATAATTTTTCGGACATGTAAGAGAAAGATGGGTAACTCGACTCCATCTCGTTCCTCGTTCGCACCCGATGCCACCCGTAATTTTCGACGAATCGATAATACCAGCCGGATAATCCTAAAAATCGTCTTAGCTGCTTTACTGGAGTCGGATTTGAAAAAATTTTTTAATGGCTTTTATCTTGTCCGTGTCTGTCATTAATTGTCCTTCACGAATAATAAAACCAAGATATTTTATCTCACGCATACAACATTTTGATTTGCTTATGTTGATGGTAAGATTAGTTTTACGCAAACATAATGCTATTTCTTGAAGTAAAAGTAAGTGTGAATCGAAAGTATCAGACATGATCAAAAGATCGTCGAGGTATACAAAAACTTGGTTACGCAACGGAGGTGGTATGACTTTGTCCATTAAACGACAAAGAGTTTATGCGGCACTACAAAGACCAAAAGGCATCATCTTATATTGGTACAACGGTGTTTAAGATTAAACATCGTGTTCATCTGAAATGGCTTCACCAAATCAGATGCACCAAAAATATACAAAACGAAACAAAAACATAACACAAAAATAAGTCATAAAGATTCATATGACAATTATTGCTTAAACCAAAACATGCATCCACACTCTGTGGAAAACACTTAAGATTGTAACAGCGGCGCGGTATCAAGTGGCCAACGCTGAGCATGAAATATAAACAATTTTCAAGCCCCGAAAACATGGGTCATTAGAATAAGTATTTTTAAGAACAATTGTCGCCTAGAGTCTAAGAGTTCATTTATATACACAACACTTTTGTAAATAAAATCAGTTCATATTTTGAATTCAACGAATGAAGATTGGTTATTTTCCTTCTCTCCGGGAATCCCTATTCAAACGGTATATTGGACAATTGGTATATTGTCGTGATTTCTCATCAAGAGGAATTTGCCAGTATGCATGTTTCATATCTAAAGCAGTGATATACTGTGCTGCGGGAAGACGACTTAAAATACCGTCTATATGCGGTAACGGGTAAGCGTCTTTTCTGATCACTCGATTAACCTCACGCGAATCCAAACACAATCGATTTTTACTTCCTTTCATAACTCGGACGCAGTTACTGCTCCAGGGACTGTTTGATTCTTCAATAACATCTAGGACTAACATCATATCTTATTCAGGACACATAAGGTTTTCTTTAGCGGGTGATACGGGCCAAGTTCGTTGTTTTATGGGGACTGCTGAACCGACATCGATTGTATGTTCTATTAGCTTAGTGCGGCCAAGTCCTTCTAATTCAAATGATCATTTAGTCGTTTCTGTTGCTCTGGTAATAAATTATAATACTTCGGTAGTCCTTCTGAGTAATCTGATCCTACATTCAATTCTGTAACTTCTAGAGGTGAAGCGATAAGATCTAGTAGACCAAACTTCCTAAAGAAATCAATTCCCAGGTAAACGTCTTGTTTAAGATCGGGAATAATGAATAACTCTACCGTCTTAATGATTTGTAGGTACTTAATTTTGGTTTCAAGTCTACCTACTATTCTACTTGGTGTTCCATTAGCCGTATGGATTCTGAGCACTTTTTATAATTACCGGTTTCTAACAATTCTTTGGCAGCCATTCCGCCTACACAGCTAGTGTTTCTCCTGAGTCTAGCAAAGCTTTATATTTTCTGTTTTCTATCGTGATTTCCGTATATAATCGATCGTCAAACTGAGTAAAGATGGTTAAACGATCTTATAGTGGCTAGCGCGAATCGCTTTCCAAAATTTTCTTATCCGTATAGTTGAACGTCTGGGTTTTTTAATATAATTTACATAATCTATTCCTCCAAATATTCTTTCTCGTACCTTATTGTAGTTTTGCAAACGAACACGATAGGGTTCTTTTTTAGTTAAAATAGATTTTGTTTGTGTTTCCTGGGCTCTATTTTTCATTTGGAAATTATATTCGACGGGTTTTACGGGTGTGTGATGTTTGGGAAACACACCCGATGTTCGGTTTCCCGTTGGATTGCATTTTGGGCATCGCGGCTTAAATTCATCTTTAGCGCCACACCCGTAGCAAAAGATACTACGCTGTTCTAAGCAGTCATCGAAACGGTGACTCACTTTGGACTAGTTGGGTTGCTGTTATAGCAAGAACTTCCTCACATGATTGTTTATCAATTGTTTGGTCTAACTTTTATTGGTTTCAGTCAAACGTTCGTTCAGTTCGTTAACGTATGAGCGCAGTGTGTGTGGTTTAAATGATTTAATTTCGTTATAAAACTGTTCGTGCTTGCGTACCTCTACTCGTAACTGTGACCTGTTTATGATTATCAGATGGAGTAACTCATGATGAAGACTGGATTTAGCATTTCTAATTAAGAGTGCTACCAACTGTTCTTCTGACACGCCTTGTTGAAGTCTATCGCTTAAGTCTTCAATGGCATACTGGTAGTCGTCAAAAACTTCGTTTTCCCCTTGACGTCGTTTCCTAATCTTTTCCCAAATATCTAAGTCTGTCTCTACATCTTCAAATCTTTTACGAAATTCGACACATAATTTTTTTGGTTGAACTCTGCCTTTGCCTCTGTAGGGTTTTGTAGCTGATTTTCTTACATTAACGTTAGAAGTATTAACACTTGCTGATCCTAACTCTAGTCAATTTAATTCTGCTGCTAATGTGTTGTGGGAAAATGTTAGTTGTACGGGAATACAACAAGTCGCACATGTCGGACAGGCTGCAGTTGTCTTCAGATGCTCCAGAAGACATTCCTTGTGAAATCTGTGTCTACATGGAGCGTTTGCTATCCAATCCGTCGCGTTCATTACTTCATTACATATACCGCAAAATGGATCTTCTATTGCCGGTTGGGCTATATTTTCATTACTACGAAACATGTTAAATGTGTATGTTCCAATAAATTTTACTAAATATAAAAAAAACTTTTCTCAATATCACTAAGGTCTGTCTTTCCTCTTGCTCAACTTGTTCATAGATGTCTAATCTTAATCTGGGTCTAAACATTTGTTTTCTTCTTTGGCCTTACTGTATCTAATATTCCTATTGCCGATTTGAAAGTGGATAAGCTTGAATGACTGGACTATATCCGAAACACTCCAGAACGTAGTAATTCCAAAATAAATCCTCCATGCTTATCTAAATCAATATGTAATCTAAGGCTAGGCTATCACGAAACTCACTTGGTCAACCAATCCTCATTTCGGAATTGCAATCGCATTTCCAAAGATCGTACTCGTGCTTTCTACACAATAACTTGTAATCAAATGGAACTTTAGTTGTTCCTAAAATTGTAAATATGGATGGACTATTCGAGCTTTGTGGGACGACCCATCATTTGAGAATCTTCCTCAAATGTTTGAAAAGTGGTTTGTTTATGGATTTGTTGGACGGGCCCCACGTTGGGCGCCAATTATTAATATATGTAGTCACCAGAATGGGTTATGGATCATAGTTCTCGCTCAACCTACTTAATATCTAAAAGTCCCGAGGTGTTAGTGGACATAGTCCTTTTTACAAGAACTTCATTTCAGAAGTAGAGGCACTAAGGTTGGGGATAAGTCTTTAACATGAGCCGGATCCTCCGAAAGCGTTATGGTTCGTTGCGCTCATTAGTTGTTGAATTGACAAAATGATTAAACCACCAGTGTGATCAGGTTCGAGAATGCGCATTCTTGCTATGCTCGGGTCTAGCTCGTCGGATTGGTCGGGTTCTTTCTCCCCTTTCCACACTCACTATCATTAATAAATTTAATGCGCGAGTTACCTACCCAGTCACCACACCAACGAATTCACCTTCAACTACACAAACCATGGACAACACATCAAAAAGGGCAACAAATAACACATATGTACATATATACGTACATACATATTTACACACATACTTATATCCATATATAGACACTTACATATATACGTACATACATATTTACACACATACATATATCCATACATACATATATAGACACTTACATACATATATACATTCATACATATATACATAATTAACTGAAGGAGAGACCGGCATTGTCGCCGAATAAAAATGATTATTGTGTGTTGAACGTCAAACAAGACGGAGGTTTTAATTTTATAATAAAAAAATACTAAAAAGTAAATAAACACAGTGAAAAGTTACTCTTTTTCCTCGAACACGTCTTGGCCAAGATGTTAACTGGCGCAGCTTAACGACTTCAGGGACGGGAAAAAGTGCCCCGAAGGAACCTACGTTCATGCATAAGTATCTAAGTATCAAAAAAAAAAAAAAGGTTTTAAATAAAGATTCACAAATATTTCATTAATAAAAAAAAAAAAAACAAAAAAAAAAACGAAAAGTATTTAAATAATGATTCACAAATATTGCATTGGTAATAAAAAAAAAAAAATTTTATAATAATGCATAAATTGTTGCCTAATCGTGCTAGAGATTGTTAAGTGTGCTAAACCAGTGCATTTTGCGATTGAACCAACTGTATCGGACAGAGCGATAAAGACAACAAAACATGTACATATGTACATACATATACATACATACATATGTATGTATAAATCGTCAATGTGTACTCCATGATATTGATGTTGGTGTTGCATTTCAGTTTCACTCGAATTTAAAATATTTAATCGGGTGTATTCGTTCCCCCGAATTCAGCAATTCCCGTTAAGCACATACACACATGTATATGGGTACAAGCTGCGTAACAGGCGACATTGTCGTTTGCTACATTTGCAGACTTGCGTGTCTCGTCAGAGTGACGGAGATGCCGCAACGGTACAAAGTTGCTTCGCGACAAGCGTCTCTACTTCATCATCTTTTTGGTCTGACCGCGTCGCGGTACAAGCTGCGTAACAGGCGACATTGTCGTTTGCTACATTTTGCAGCCTTGCATGTCTCGTCAGAGTGACGGACATGCCGCAACGGTACAAAGTTGCTTCGCGACAAGCGTCTCTATTTTATCATCTTTTTCGTCTGACCGCGTCGCGAGTCGCACATTTTGGTGGCTTTACGTGTTCCGTTAGAACAGAACGACAGCGATGTCGCGACAGTCAGAATTGTTTGACGAGTGGCGTCGCAAATTTTGGAGTGCGTTTTGTAGTTTCCTAACCTTTGGGCAGCGAGTCATTTAATTTTCAACCGCCTTGGAAGCAACATCGATCTTCAAAAAAAAAAAAAAAAAAAAAAAATAATATATATGTATAAAAGAAAAGTAGACAGAAGTCGAAGTGTGTGCAAATTAAACAATTAAACAATTAAATTCGAATGCTTCAAGTTTGAGCGAGCAAAGGCCCAACAATATTAGCCGAAAGTGAAAGGGGTAAGGTACATATATATATATATATATAGATAAAAAAAAAAAAAGAAACCAACAACAAAATTAATTCAAATAAAATATTTAAAACTATAAACAAAAAACACTACTATAAAAATAGTATAGTTCTAATAATTATTAGAACTGCCCATATCAACTCAGAAGAAATCCAATTATTAAAAGACATTTGTGTTGAATTTTCTGACATCTTTTATGACGACAGTAAGCAACTATCATTTACAAACGAAGTCAAACATAAGATTTTGACTAAAGATGATATCCCGATTTATAGAAGACCCTATAGGTATGGGTTCCATGAAAGAATTGAGGTAAAGGAACAATTAAAAAAATTACTCGATAATAAAATAATAAGACATAGTCACTCTCCTTGGAGTGCACCGGTTTGGCTTGTGCCAAAAAAAGCCGATGCCTCAGGAAAAAGAAAGTGGCGTCTAGTTGTAGATTTTAGAAAGCTAAATGAGAAAACCATAAAAGACAAGTACCCTATGCCAATAATAAACGATGTCTTGGATAGAATTGGGAAATCGAAATATTTTCAATACTGGATTTAGCCAGTGGTTACCACCAGATAGAGATGCACAAGGACGACATCCAGAAAACAGCATTTTCGGCGGAGGGAGGACATTACGAGTTTATCAGAATGCCCTTTGGCCTGACTAATGCACCTGCAACTTTTCAAAGGGTAATAGATTCCTTATTTGGTGACTTATTTGGAACCTGTTGCCTTGCATATATGGATGACATCATTGTTTTCTCGCCATCCTTACAGGAACATATCCAACATTTAAAAAAAGTCTTCAAGAAAATTAGAAATGCAAATTTAAAATTACAACCGGATAAGTCTGAATTCCTGAAAAAGGAAATCGAATATCTGGGTCACATTGTTACCCCCGAAGGGGTAAAGCCAAACCCGACAAAGATTGAGACAATAAAGAAATTCCCTTTGCCTACTACACAGAAACAAATTAAATCATTCTTAGGTGTCATGGGTTATTATAGAAAGTTTATTAAAGATTTTGCTAAAATAACAAAACCACTAACTAAACAACTGAAGGGAAAATCAAAGGTTACTGTTGACGAGGACTTTATCAAAACTTTCGAATATTGTAAAACCTTGTTATGTAATGACCCGATCCTAATATACCCTGATTTCGATAAACCGTTTATACTTACTACAGATGCAAGTAATGTCGCTTTAGGGCTGTTTTATCTCAAGGAAACTTGGGATCGGACAAGCCAGTTTCATTCGCTAGCAGAACACTAACGGACACCGAGGCGAACTACTCTACCGTCGAAAAAGAGATGCTTGCCATAATTTGGGCAATTAAGTATTTTAGACCGTATCTTTTTGGTCAAAAATTTAAAATTGTCACTGACCATAAGCCCCTGACATGGCTTATGAGTTTCAAGGAACCAAATTCCAAATTGGTGAGATGGAAGCTCAGACTGTTAGAGTACGATTACGAAGTTATATACAAAAAGGGGTCTCAAAACGTGATTGCTGACGCCTTGAGCAGAACAACACTTGATATCAACTTAAATGACCAAGAATCAGTCGAGGCGACATGTGAGGAAACCGTACATTCAGGCCTGGAGAACATTTCACAACTTATAGCAATTTCGGAAAAATGTTTAAACGATTTTAATATCCAAATTATCCTTAACAAAGATCCAGTTTCTAACATCAAAATCGAAAGCCCGTTTAAAAACAAACTTCGCCGCATTATATCAGAACCCATTTTTAATAAAAAAGTCGTGATTAGAATTTTGAGAACTATTTTAAAACCAAATAAAACTTGTGCAATTTTTACCACTGACACAATATTCAAAATAGTACAAGAGGTTTTTTCACAGTTTTTTTCAAACAGTACACTCTATAAACTTGTTAGATGCACAGAGTTTTTGGAAGAACGTACCACACAGGATGAACAAGAAAAAGAAATTAGAGACTATCACTATTATAATAATCACAGGGGAATTGATGAAACTCTAGCCCATTTAAAAAGAACAATATATTTTCCACATATGAAGCAAAAAATTACAAAAACAATAAACAATTGTGACTTATGCCAAACCCTGAAATACGATAGACATCCGCAAAAAGTTCCCTATCAGGAAACAGAGGTTCCAAAACTCCCATTAGACATAATTCATATCGATTTGTACACCATTAACCATCAAAATGTTTTAACAATAATAGACAAGTTTTCAAAATTTGCTGCTGGGTACACTATACCAGCAAGAGATAGCCTAAATATAGTAAAATCAATCAGACATTTTATGTGCACTCATGGCATACCTAAAAAGATTGTTTGTGACCAGGGTGCAGAGTTCGCAGGAAATCTTTTCATTGATTTTTGCACTCAATACAATATCACCAGACATGTCACATCTTTTCAACAGTCTTCAAGTAACGCCCCTGTTGAACGATTTCATTCGTCTTTAACAGAAATTTACAGACTAATAATGGAAAAGAGGAAAACTGAAAAAACTCCCACAATACATGACGATATCCTCGCTGAAGCATTGATCACTTACAACAATGCTATACACTCTGCAACTAATTTCACACCCTTTGAATTATTCTCGGTCGAACCCACCTGTTTCAAAAAGCATTAAAATTTACTAACGAACACGATTATTTACAAGACTTAGACCTTTATCAAAAAAAAATATACCCCAAGATTGCTCAACAAATATCTGATCAAAATAAAAAACGAACTTTAAAACTAAACGAAGAAAGGAAGGATCCACCAGAAGTGGAAACTGACGAGACAGTATTCAGAAAAGAAAATAGAAGAAATAAGTTGACTCCTCGCTTTTCAAAACATATTGTCACTAAAGATAAGGGGGTCACATTTATTACAAAGAAAAAGCAAAAATTCACAAGTCAAAAATAAAACGATTGACAAGAAAGCCTTAGCAAAAAACCAGGTATACATATATATAATATAAAATACAAAAACACAAGCAAACAAAAAATTATTAAATACGATTTTTCATATATACCTAATTATTGTAAACAACAACATACTTATTACACAAAAAGAAAAAAAAAAAAAAAGGAAAGGAATTTAGGGAAATTAAAGGGAGCATGAACAAATGAATAAACAATGTCAATCATCAATGAAACGTTAATAATAAAATAATTATAAAATTTTCAAACATTACCGATCAACCGATAATAACAAACAGAATATTATAAGTAATTTAAAAAAAAAAAAAAAAAAAAAAAAAAAAAACTATAAAAATAAGATCTATAAGGAATTAAGCACTGAACACAACGAAATCCATGTTCGTCAATATTTAAATAGAATTGGCCTTAGCATTGATGTTATGTATAACCATTTAAATAATACTTTATTTTTTTTTTTTCAACTAAAGAAGACAAGATCACAGAAATTTTAAAAAAACGAAATGTCACAATTTCATCGCAAGAACATTTATATAGATTACTTGAAATAGATACATTTGTAAACAAAACTAATGTAATATTTTACATAAAAATTCCAATGTTCAGAATTAAAGATTATAAATTCATTCATTATACCATTGCCAATGACAAGACTAAATATCTAAAAATGCTTAAACATGTTATTTATAATAGATATAGTATTAAGCCTCTTAAAGATAAAATTATTATTATTATTTTTTTTTTTGCCCCAACGTGGGATACAAATTATCTACAAGAAATCATCAATGGACGGAACAACCGGAAATTCTGGAACCAGAAAGGGAGTTTGTTTTGTTGGTGTTAAACAGACTTAAAACCTAGCATAGACAACCTCACCTGGAAGCAATCAAAGCGCAACTATATTTTAATCCTTTGAAGAGGATCAATTGTTCTCAAACCACCACCAGTCGCTACTAATTTCGTTTAGACCACCGCTATGGCCCTCACTTCAATCCAGTGGGGGAGGAGTTACCTACCCAGTCACCACACCAACGAATTCACCTTCAACTACACAAACCATGGACAACACATCAAAAAGGGCAACAAATAACACATATGTACATATATACGTACATACATATTTACACACATACTTATATCCATATATAGACACTTACATATATACGTACATACATATTTACACACATACATATATCCATACATACATATATAGACACTTACATACATATATACATTCATACATATATACATAATTAACTGAAGGAGAGACCGGCATTGTCGCCGAATAAAAATGATTATTGTGTGTTGAACGTCAAACAAGACGGAGGTTTTAATTTTATAATAAAAAAATACTAAAAAGTAAATAAACACAGTGAAAAGTTACTCTTTTTCCTCGAACACGTCTTGGCCAAGATGTTAACTCGCGTAATGAAAACTAAACTAACTACTAAAAATTAAAGGTGATGTTGCTATTATTACTATCGCTAAGGTGCCAATTCACCACAACCTAAAGAAAGAAGACAAACATGAATAAAGAATGTGAGAAAACTTAGATGTGAGGAGTCTCTCTTCTTTGACCACCCGACCATGACAACTGTTCTAATTCAAAGGTTGTCCCAAAACAATGTAGTTTTATTTCTTTTATGACATCTTATGAAAGTTCAGCAAGGATACTTGATACACACCATATTAGAGTAACTCAATTCATTATTTCAGTTTCAACAATAATTTTAGGTTTCTTTGCTTATTTCCTAACAAGTTCGAAGTTTTGGATTAATTATATAAATGACAATGAAATATACTCCATAGGTTACCATACGCATATCGCTCCATTAGAACAAACAATTAAAGTAGGATTCTTAACTAGAGATTACTTAAATACTATAAAAAAAAGGTTTAAAGCTCGTAATGAGCGAAAATGAACTACATTTTTTATTTTCAGCAGTATAGGCATCTCCCTCTCAAGACGGTGTATGTGGATTTTAGGTTTTTGCCTAATTTATGGCCTTACGTCACTGTATGTGAAACATGGGGCGTTCGTCGCCTCAAATTTTGGAAACTTCAGCC
This sequence comes from Drosophila willistoni, assembly GCF_018902025.1. Classification (NCBI taxonomy): domain Eukaryota; kingdom Metazoa; phylum Arthropoda; class Insecta; order Diptera; family Drosophilidae; genus Drosophila; species Drosophila willistoni. The sequence goes on along the minus strand of NW_025814302.1, from coordinate 17,625 downwards.
ACGAAATTCCGAGGCCTAGGCTTTCTCTTAGCGCTAGTACGGATATTCGGTACCTCGTTACGGCTGGGACTGTGAAAACATGAATTTAGTTTAGGGTCAGGGTCGGGTCAGGTCAGGGAATCATAACCTCAAATATAAAAGAAAAAATATCACCTTTTAACTCTTTCACTTTTAATAAACTAACCGAACGGTTAGGTTTGGCACTGTACTGGTCATCAAATGTTGCACCGATTTAGGCTAATTAATTTTTTTATTTTTTGTTTGTCCACCACCACGTGGTATTACGACTTGAAATTTCTTTAAGTAAAAATCACTATATAATTTATGCAACTTATCGCTTCGGCAGAACAGAATAGAATAAATTTTGAGCTTAAGCACGCGTCTTATGCAAAAGAATTTGCGAACAGAGCTTTCTAACGGGTCTTTTCCCAAATGTTGCGACGTGGCGTCTTTTCATTGGGCGATGTGAGCGTGGGTGTCATAACTGTACTCAAAGCTGAAACTCAGCCCTGTAATTAATTTGGCCCTGGTCGTATCAGTGTAACCGTTCTGTTATTTTCTCTTCATAAAAGCGCGGTTGATTTAAAAAAAAAATCTCTCTTCCTTTGAAAGTTAAATATTTTAGAGAAAAATCCGGTCACTACATATTTTGTTATCAACCCTGAGTATCTGGAGGTGTCTGGGAGTTTCCCGAAGTAGTAGTTTCTGTTATCCTAACGTTAAAGTTGAAACCTCAATTTTGGCGATTATTTCCTCTATTGTAACAGAGGTAACAACAAATGTTTTTATTTTTCTAAAGTACCTGTCAAGAGTGGTAATTTTTTTTTTATATATGTTTTATTCAAAATTTTCTTGATTTATAATTGCTTGTGTGCATATGTATTTTTAGATCTTATCTAGTTCATTAGCTTGGCTTAGAGCTGTTTCGGCTATAGAATTTCGGCTTTTAAGATGTCAATATATTTATGTGCATATAAACATATTCAAGTGCACAATTATATTTTATTGCGTATATATTTAATTGGAAAGACATCATGCAGACATACAGCGTTGCCGGTCATCCTCCCTCGTTTGGGTGGTCAGTAAGTCTATATCCACCCTCTTCTGCTGGAGTAGCTTAAGCTTCTGGCCTCCTGCTTTTGTTGCTTTCTTTGTTTGTGTAGGTACTCAGATATTGTGAGCGGGCGAGTTACCTACCCGGTCACCACACCAACGAATTCACTTTCAACTACACAAACCATGGACAACACATCAAAAAGGGCAACAAATAACACATAAGTACATATATACGTACATACATATTTACACACATACATATATCCATACATACATATATAGACACCTACATATATACGTACATACATATTTACACACATACATATATCCATACATACATATATAGACACTTACATACTTATATACATACATACATATATACATAATTAACTGAAGGAGAGAACGGCATTGTCGCCGAATAAAAATGATAATTGTGTGTTGAACGTCAAACAAGACGGAGGTTTTAATTTTATAATAAAAATACTAAAAAGTAAATAAACACAGGGAAAAGTTACTCCTTTTCCACGAACACGACTTGGCCAAGATGTTAACTGGTGCAGCTTAACGACTTTAGGGACGGGAAAAAGTGCCCCGAAGGAACCTACGTTCATGCATAAGTATCTAAGTATCAAAAAAAAAAAAAGTTTTTAAATAATGATTCACAAATATTTCATTGGTAAAAAAAAAAAAAAAAAAAAAAAGAAAAGTATTTAAATAATGATTCACAAATATTGCATTGGTAATAAAAAAAAAAAAACAAAAAATTTTATAATAATGCATAAATTGTTGCCTAATCGTGCTAGAGATTGTTAAGTGTGCTAAACCTGTGCATTTTGCGATTGAACCAACTGTATCGGACAGAGCGATAAAGACAACAAAACATGTACATATGTACATACATATACATACATATGTATAAATCGTCAATGTGTACTACGCACTCCATGATATTGATGTTGGTGTTGCCTTTCAGTTTCACTCGAATTTAAAATATTTCATCATCTTTTTCAAATTTTTGCTTCGGGTGTATTCGTTCCCCCGAATTCAGCAATTCCCGTTAATCACATACACACATGTATATGGGTACAAGCTGCGTAACAGGCGACATTGTCGTTTGCTACATTTTGCAGACTTGCATATCTCGTCAGAGTGACGGAGATGCCGCAACGGTACAAAGTTGCTTCGCGACAAGAGTCTCTATTACATCATCTTTTTCGTCTGACCGCGTCGCGAGTCGCACATTTTGGTGGCTTTACGTGTTCCGTTAGAACAGAACAACAGCGATGTCGCGACAGTCAGAATTGTTTGACGAGTGGCGTCGCAAATTTTGGAGTGCGTTTTGTAGTTTCCTAACCTTTGGTCATTTAATTTTCAACCGCCTTGGAAGCAACATCGATCTTCAAAAAAAAAAATATATATAAAAGAAAAGTAGACAGAAGTCAAAGTGTGTGCAAATTAAACAACAAGCTGTGAAATTCGAATGCTTCAAAAAAAAAAAAGAAACCAACAACAAAATTGATTCAAATAAAATATTTAAAACTATAAACAAAAAACACTACTATAAAAATAGTATAACTTTCCCCAACTTTGTGATTCCCAAGGGACCCTCCAAAGTAAAAGGGGGCAAACCAGCCTCTGGTTTTCATACTCAAAAAAAAAAAGAAACCAACAACAAAATTGATTCAAATAAAATATTTAAGACTATAAACAAAAAACACTACTATAAAAATAGTATAACTTTCCCCAACTTTGTGATTCCAAGGGACCCTCCAAAGTAAAAGGGGGCAAACCATCCTCTGGTTTTCATACTCAAAAAAAAAAAAGGAGGAGAACAAATAGCTAAACGATACATAAGCTGTTTAAACCAACACATAAGTTGTTGTACAAATTTTTTTTTTCGTGTTCTTATTGCGCTAGACGGTTATATGTGCCCACAAGTTTGTGTGTATGTGTAACCGGAACCTGCTGTATTAGACAAAGCTAATAAAAAAAAAAAAAAAAAAAACCAAAAAACACAAAAAAAAATTAAAAAAAAAAAAAAATAAAAAAAAAATATAATAAAAAAAAATAAAAAAAAAAACAAAAAAAATATATATCAATTTTGAAACAACAATAAAGATGTTGAATACACATAAAAGCTTGTCTATTCAAAAATAATAATAATTTTTTTTTATTAACAAGGCTTAATCTGGTGAAATTCACGGCTGACGTTTAGTTGTAAGGCACAATCGCCGATTTTTATTATGTTATTGCCTTCTATTATTAAGTCGTTTTTAACGCAATTTCGATTAAGTTTAGTTTTACGTAAATTCCATGTTACAATTATGTTTGGTTCAATGTAAATAGTTTGAAAATTCTTATATGTTTTAGTGTATTTACAAGTGGTTGGGATTTGATCTAAAATGCCTCTTATACATTCGTTAGTTTCTATTTGTTTTGTATTTTTATTACAACGTGTTGTTGTTAAAATAGTAATTTTCTGTCAAAATATTATTATTTTCATCTGGATAAGGAATCTCAAAGATAGGGGTTTTTATTATTTCTTGAGGAATGGCTTGAAAATTCCTGGTCTAGTGAGCTGCATGTCCATTTCTATGTCTTCAATGTATACTGTGAAATGATCAAAATTAAAGATTAGAACTTTGTAGTATGTAGTATGCCAAATGAGCATATGCACACTGTATTGTAGAGTATACAACATAAGAAGTGGTCATATGCCCAACTATAAAGTAAGAGTAACATAACGACACTTTGTTGCTATGTTAATACAACAACAAATATACACAAGTGCAGTAATAGGATCCCCCACTTATGCGGACTGGCCGCAGCGTGAGCACTTCCTGAGAATGCACATCCTTACATATATATGCATATATACAAATACATATGGCATGCTATATACTCCCGTTCTGCCATATGTAACGCCACTGGGCGTTATGTACTTTAGGCTAAGTTCATTATTAAATAAAGAGAGACGATTCATTCTGAATCCTTCAACACCGAATGCAACAAGCAAATCTTTTTAATTTCTACAGGATGGAACAGCAACAAATGAATCAAAACCATCACCAACAACAATAGCAACAGCAGCAGCAACAAAATTTCCAGCAACGGGACAATTACAAAAGAAAAACTAAGACAGCAGCGACGGAGGGATAGTTGTGGGGAGACAAAAACAAATTAATATCTGAGTGAGTAGAGTGCGGATGGATAAAAATCAAAAACGACATAAAAAGCGCGGCGGTGTTAAACAAAGACTGAGGTCGGAAATTGACCGTCTCAGCAAAATCTTAAACAATCAAGATAAGCCGCCAGCATGGAACGATTCTGTTTCCATACAAGAAAAGCGCTCGTTTCGTGAAGCACAACTAGTGCAATTAATAAATAAAAAACAAATGTCAAGCGGTCGTTTGAACCAGTACCGGCAACTTGAACGCGTATCAACAGTAGACCGGCAGCGCTGCAAGAAGCGCAAAATACAGAGGACAGCATACGATCTTCCCGGCCTGTGCGAGGACCAGCAATGGCTACTTGAACGCGTCTCAGCAATGGACCCTCAGCGCTACGAAGAGCGCACTACCAAATAATTTTTTTATACATACTATATACTTATTGTAAAAATTGAGCGGGAACTCGACCGATTAGAGTACATGCTGGGAGGCTGTACAAATTATGGGTAGGAGATCACTATGTTTATCGAGTAGAAAAAGATATAATTTTTTTTAAACAAAAAAAAAAGGAAAAAAAAAAAAACACGAAATTGAGTAAAAAAAAAAATTTCAATACTATATATATATTCGTCTAATGAAATAATAATGATATAACATAATAAAAATAAAATAAACAAAATTAATTTCTACAATTAATTTCTTCCAAAATCTTTTAATTTCTACATGGCACATCGAATTAAATTGCTACATGGCTACATGGCTATTGTGCGCATATGTATTATATAAAGCTTACCTATTACTCAACAGATATGTAACTAAAAGAGCTCTAAGCCAAGCTAATGATCTAGATAAAGTCTAAAAATACATATGCACACAAGCAATAATGAATCAAGAAAATTTCGAATAAATATTGGTAATATTGGTAATATTGGTTTGGTTCGCTTAGTATTAGTTGAGTTTTTAATAAAAGCACAATAATCTTTTTAATTGTTTTATGATTGATTTTATTTTATTATATTTTCTATTATCAATTTTCACACGACCAGCCACTTACACGTTTCGAATTGGAAAGAGGAAGTAAAGAAGACAGTGTGCCCGTACATTAATTTTGAGGCTTTTCATAATGTTATTTTTGCAGGTTTAAATACCGTCACAACTTTAGCTGCATATGTTATGTTATTCAACACGCCCCTCAAAAATTACATTATATTAATTTAAAAAAAAATATTCAAATAATAATTGGATTACTGTGACTGGTGCGTGTACTCTGGAAGGTATTACAATATGATCTGGCATTCACCATTAAGATTGGGAAAACCCAGAAAAACCAATCAGATCATTTATATCATTTAAGCAAAACAAACATTATTTTCATTTCAAAAAGTTACGTTAAACATTACCACTAACCATAGAACACATAGATGGGACAAACTCATGATTTTTTGATTGCAAACGCTAGCCTAGTCATGGAACCCCAGAGAACTTCGGGAAAACCCGAACGCTCTCACTCTCAATGAGAGCGTAAAATGGGGAGAGGGCAAAGCAGCTACGAAAAAATTTCAGTCTAGCACAGACTACAGAACGACGAAGGCAGGCCTATGTCGCTTGTGATTTTGTTCTGTCTATGTATGTGTACACTCGTCTGTACATGCTCAGGCTTCGTAGTGTGTGTGTGACGTGAAGTTGTACAACATCGCATTTCAATAGCTCGCTCGACCAAAATTTTTAATTTTCGACAAAACAGCGACAATGCGAATAAGAAATGCCGCTGTGGAAAGAATATCAAGAAATATTGCCATCTTCTTCGTATGTATCCCGGTGGCTGTGCCGATAGAGTGTTCGCTTGGCGATCTGAATGTCGTTACAGCCACCGGGATACATACGAAGAAGATGGCAATATTTCTTGATATTCTTTCCACAGGGGCATTTCTTATTCGCATTGTCGCTGTTTTGTCGAAAATTAAAAATTTTGGTCGAGCGAGCTATTGAAATGCGATGTTGTACAACTTCACGTCACACTCACACTACGAAGCCTGAGCATGTACCGACGAGTGTACACATACATAGACAGAACGAAATCACAAACGACATAGGCCTGCCTTCGTCGTTCTGTAGTCTGTGCTAGACTGAAATTTTTTCGTAGCTGCTTTGCCCTCTCCCCATTTTACGCTCTCATTGAGAGTGAGAGCGTTCGGGTTTTCCCGAAGTTCTCTGGGGTTCCATGACTGGGCTAACGTTTGCAATCAAAAAATCATGAGTTTGTCCTATCTATGTGTTCTATGGTTAGTGACATTACTTAAAAAAAATTAACTTCAGTTTAGTTTATGAGATTTTGTTGAATTGTAGATTTTTGTTACTTTTGACTTCTCAAAGCAGTCCCATCTTGCCTCTCAGCTCCATGAACCTTCCAGTAGATAATGGTTTTGTAAAAATATCAGCCAGTTGATTTTCTGTGGGAATTTACTCAATAGGATTATTTTCTACTTGCTCTCTGGCAAAATGATATTTAATGTCTATGTGCTTTGACCGCTTATGACATGATGAACTACTGGCTATGCTTATACATCCCTGGTTATCTTCAAATATTATTATAGGTTTGTCTAGTTTAATATAAATACTTTTTGAAAGAGACTTTAGCCATAAGGCCTCTCTTACAGCTTCAAACAAGGCCATATACTCTGCTTCAGTAGATGATGCCGCTACTGAATTCTGCCTTTTTGTATTCCAACAAATAAGATTTGAATTAAACATTTTAAAAAGATAACCTGTTGTGCTTTTTCTATCAGTTTCATTCCCACCCCAATCGGAGTCAACATAGCCAACGAAAACATCTTTAAAATGCATATTTTTTTTATAAATTAGTTTCATGTCAATGTTTCCTTTAAGGTACCTCAGAACCCTTTTTAAACCTTTCCATAGTTCTATATTATTTTTATTAGTATATCTACTTAGAATATTGACGGCTGTTGCAATATCCGGACGAGTACAAAGCATTATGTACATTAAACTTCCAATCAAATTTCGACATTTCATAATTTAGTTTACTTGGAAGTGGATTATTTACAGATTTACATTCTTCCATATTAAATTTACTTAAAACCCTTTTTATATAGGCAGATTTTCATTCCAATGAAGTGTCATATTTCCCCCAGATCTGTTATTCTAAACTTTGTCATAAGGTATTGTTTGAAATTGCTCATTATTTTTAAGTCTGATGTCGCTATTACTAAATCATCCACATATAGTAACACATAAATATTCTTATTTATATTACCTTGATCTTGAACATATATACACGGATCAATAGGAGAATTCTTAAATTCACACTCCTTTAGCGCTTGCTCAAACACTTCAATCCAGCACCTTGCTGCTTGTTTGAGCCCAAAAAATGGCTTCTTCAATCTACATACATTTCCATCATTGCAAATAATTCCCTCAGGGACTTTCATATTTATTTCTTTTTTTAGCATACCATTTAGAAATGCCGTTTTAACATCCATATGATGTACTTTAAAGTTATAATGGACAGCAATGGATAACACAAGTCGAAGACTAGGAATTCTAGCAACAGGAGCGAATGTTTCATCATAATCTATTTGATATTTTTGTGTAAAACCGCGTGCAACTAATCTTGCCTTACATCTAGCTGGATTTCCCATTTCATCATGTTTTAAAGTAAACACCCACTTAATATCTACAATATTCCTATTTTCAGGTCTTTTAACAATAGTCCAAGTATTGTTTAAGTCATGAGCGGATAATTCTACTTTAACAGCTTCTTCCCATAAATCCTTATCACTTCTACTTTTTATTTCTTCGAATGAATGAGGGGCTTTGTCAAAAATGGTGTGAGCGTTGAAAAGATAAATATTAGAACTTGATTCATCTTCGTCATAGGAAATGTGTGGTTCATTTTTCAATGTTTCGCTTTTTCTAGTTGCATCATTGATAACTCTATTTGAGACTTCACAAGGCTGTTTATCATCCTTACTATCATTCGGGAAACTGTCTTTATTATTCTCCTTCCTCTCATTCAGGATCTTTGGTATGCAACATTCCATACTCTCATTCTGGAAATTCACTTTTTCATTATCCTTACTTTCGTTCAGGATATTTGGTACACAACATTCCATACTCTCATTCTGGAAATTCACTTTTTCATTATCCTTACTTTCGTTCAGGATATTTGGTACACAACATTCCATACTCTCATTATGGAAACTATCTTCTAAATTTTCCTTACTCTCTTTTTGGGGAATTCAATGTTTACTTCAACCTTACTATCATTCAGAATGTCACTTTTAACAGCTCTTGAGTTTACCATCTCTAGCAACAATGAATTTTTTTATTTTCAATATCCCATAACTTAAAACCGTTAGGTTCATATCCCACAAAGATACTTTTAAAAGATTTATTGTCGAATTTCCGTTTTCTAATTTTATTGTGTACGTATACAGTTGAATCAAATACTTTTAAATACTTTAAAACTGGCTTTCTATTATGCCACATCTTATATGGCGTTGCTCCACGATCTCAAAGTGCCCTACTTGGAATTCTATTTATTATATATGTTGCTGTCAGAACAGCTTCACCCCAAAAATATTTTTCCAACTTTGCACCATTGACCATGGCACGAGCCTTTTCAGTAATTGTTCTAATCATTCTTTCTGATACTCCATTCAACTGTGGAGTATATAGTATATTTATACCCTTGCAAAAAGGGTATATTAATTTTGGTCAAAAGTGTGCAACGCATAGAAGGAAGCATCTCCGACCATATAAAGTATATATATTCTTAATCTGAACGACGAGACGAGTTCGTCCATGTCCGTCCGTCCGTCTGTCTGTCCGTCCGTCCGACCGTCCGTCCGTCCGTCCGTCTGGATCAACGCAAACTCCTCCTAGACCGTTAAAGCTACAGAGCTGAAATTTTGCATACTGCAGGCGTTGTATATCTCGGATTCAGCCGGATCGGATCACTATTTCATATAGCTCCCATACAAATGGCAAAGTCACGAGCAGTGACTTTTCTTAATAACTTAGTTATTTTCTGAGCTATTGTCATGAAATTTAATATTGGTGAGTTAATTACATATAAAACGAGTGTGCCAAATTTGATCAAGATCGGATGACTATATCATATAGCTCCCATAGGAACGATCTTTTGAAAACGGTGACTTTGGTGAATAACTTAATTAAACATTTGTTAGTTTAATATATCTGGTGGAAAACAGTGACTTTGATCAATATCTTCGTTATTTCCTATGTAGGCCGTTCTTTGGCAAACATTAGCCTTTTTAGCTTGAACATTTTTCCACTTTCATGGCTATAGGTAAGTAGAGAGTTACCATAAAAGTTGCAAGGGTATACAAACTTTGACGCGGTCGAAGTTAGCCCCGGCCCTCTGGTTTGATATTTCCAGCGTTGCCACTGCAGTTGGTATCTTTTACAGCGTTGCCACTGTGGATGTTGACGTCATTAATGCTGTCAAGGCAATCGACTGTAAGATTGCCCTGTGCTCGATATGAGACCTCGAGACACAACTTCTGTAGCATGATTCTGGTAGCATGATTCTATAACGCTATTAGACAAAAATAATTAAAACCAAAACTTACTAGTTTCGGGCGGGGGTTGAACCAGAGTTTCGTCGATTTTAGGCAGGACCTCTACCCTTACACCGTCGAGCTGCTTGTTGTACACTCGGCGTTTTACTTATAAGTCACCAAAGCTATAACTTTAAAGCCGATTTATTAGGAAAATATAGAATAGTGCGTCGAAATATTTCACACAGCTTCAAATGACGGGGTATTCTACAACATATTCAAAATTCATCCAAATCGGTGATTCGCATACCTGAAGTTCGCCTTGTGAGATGCCACACTTTTTCGTTCATACACAGAATCCAGATTCCTTAGAATATCACGTGCTGTGTTCTTGTCTGTTGCGAAATCCAAAAATGCATCGCTTAAGTGCCCTACTACTATACTTTTTGCATACCGTTCGGCCTTAACCCAACTTTCATCTGTTTCTTTAGGAGCCTCGCTATCAATAACTTTTAATGCATCTTGTTCAGCAAGAAGTGCTTTTATTCTTTTATTCCACACAGAATATTTCTCACCGTTAAACTGATTTATAGTAAGCTTTATCTTTTCTATAATTCTATATATTTTTTTTTTTTAATATATATGTAGGTATGTCTAAAACAAACGTCTATTGTGAAAGAAAAAAAAACTTAATGTGCAAATTATATTTTTTATTTTATTTTTTTTTTTTATAGAACGCACTCTGGGCCCATAACCTGTTGTAATATTGGTTTGGTTCGCTTAGTATTAGTTTAGTTTTTAATAAAAGCACAATAATCTTTTTAATTGTTTTATGATGGTGTAAACACCTAATTATTGAGAAAAAAGTTAATGATTAATTGGTATTTTCCGGATTTAATCTTGGTTTTCGCTAACAATCGATACTTAGTACTAACAATCGATACTTATTACTAACAATCGATACTTATCACTAACAATCGTAAATAAGAATCTTAAGTGGCTGGTGTCGCCTTTGTTTGGTTATCAGAAGTGCAATCTTGATCAGGGGCAACCCATAGCTTTAATTTGGAGGCTTCTAGGATTCCATCATAGGGTAGTTGGGTGATTTGGGATCCCGGATAACATATCGGTCATTCGGAAGTTTTTTATGAACCACATACGGACCACGATACCGCCTGATAAGCTTTTTGTTTGTGCCTACCGAAGTATCCACATTCTTAATGACTACGAAATTCCCCTCCTCAAAACTAACGGCCGGGAGGTGATGCTTCGAATAATATTCCGAATTATATTCTTGGGACTTAACAATGTTTCGAAAGGCTAATCTCCGGACGTCTACTTCTGAGGCATCGACCTCCTCCGTTCTCCCACCCAACCGTTCGGTTAGTTCATCTACTACCACACCTCGTTGTTCAACACCGAATAGAAGTACGGAAGCGGCAAATTTGGTTGTGGAGTGGACGGAGTTATTCAATGCAAACTCTACGTTCGGCAGTTGTTGGACCCAATCTGCGTGGTCCACAGGTTCCGTTAGTTTACCCAACATGGGGCCCAAGACACGGTTAACCCGCTCGACTTGGCCGTTGGCCCGGGTGAAGCAGTGGCATTCAGCACATGAATTATATTATTGGCCTTCAGAAATTCTTCAAACTCGGAGGAAGTAAAGCAGTTACCTCGATCGCTGATGATTCGGCGGGGTCTACTGTAATTTGCGAAATACTGAGATTCTAATGTCTGACATACTTCACGTGAATTAGTCGTGGCGGCAGGGTACAGCTTCACAAATTTGGTGAAAGCGTCAATGACAACCAGAAGATACTTTTTCTTAGAGCGTATGGACGGAAGGGGGCCCAAATGGTCAATATGAACGGTATCAAACGGAAGGGGCACTTTCGGAATACTATGTAGCTTGACACGGTGGTCCGAAGCGGACGCGGAGTAGTAGATACACTTGAGGCAATTTTAAATGTAATTGTTAACATAAGACTTCATACACGGGAACCAGTAATGCTTCTTGATCTGTGTACAACATTTCTCCGTGGCCATATGGCCAAGCTTCTCGTGCACTACTCGTATGACATGATTTATCATTTCGGAAGGGACATAAAGTTGGGGTACACTCGTTGAGGACAGGCGGTAGTGTACCGCAGTTCGAAATCCGCTATCTCATATTTGTCTAACTCATCTCGGAGTTTGACAATCTCAGGGTCCGGTTCTGGGTTAACTGCAGTTGGAAGTCGAGGTTTATATCGTCGACGTATGCGGCAGTTTCTATTCTGCTTAGAGCATCAGCATGGGGCATACCAACCCCCGAGCGGTGTACAATCGTGTAGTTTTAATTTTCTAACAGCAGGGCCCAGCGAGCAATCTTGGCGGAATGTCCAACATTTCTCCAGTGTCAGCGCAAGGGAATTACAATCGGTCACGATTTTGAACGGGATGAACTTAAGGTATGTCTCAAAACGTTTTAAGGAATACACGATAGCTAACGTCTCTAGCTCATAACTGTGTAGTTTCGATTCAGCGGCGGAGGCCATCTTAGAGAAGTAGGACACTGGGTGTAATTTACAGTCTGTTTGTTTCTGGAGGAGCACTGCTCCGAAGCCAATTGAACTAGCATCGCAGTGTAACTCTGTTTCAGACTTTGGGTTGTAAATAGATAACACGGGGGATTCGATCAATTTCAACTTCAGTGTTCGGAAAGCTTCGAGGCATTCCTCGGAGAAGACATAAGGGGTATATTTTCTTAACAATCGGGACAGCGGACACGCTATCTTAGCGAAACCTGATACAAATCGGCGGAAGTATGAGAATAGGCCTAGGCAACGCTCTTATTCCTTGCTATGAATATGAGCTGGTTTAGGCGTGATACCGGCGGAATTGGCTAAGTAGCATAAGTACTCTAGTTCCCTATACGCAAAACGGCATTTAGACAGCTTTAGGCATAGCCCGTTCACTCTTAACACATACAATATTTCCTTCAGAATCTCAAGGTGGGTTTCAAAGCATGCGACTAGAATGTCGTCCATATATATCACCAGTTGACCTCGGTTTATAAATTCCTTAAGGACAAAATAAACGAATCTAGCGAACACGGAAGGGCCATTACAAAGTCCGAAGGGCATGCGTACATATTCAAACTGGCCATCAGGGGTTACAAAGGCAGTATATTTGATTGGGTGGGTGCATTTTCACATGGTGGAAACCGTTCTTCAAGTCCAAGATAGTGAAGAATGATTTGCCACCCAGATGTTCAATGCAATCATCTAACAGAAGAATCGGAAAATGATCTCGAACTGTTATTTTGTTTAACGGCCGGTAATCTACACATTTCCTCATTGTGTTGTCCTTTTTCCGGACAGGGACAATAGCGGCAGCGTAAGGAGAACTACTGTGGCGAATAATACCCGCTTTCAAGAGATCGTCACAAATCTCACGCACCTCGATGCGTTCGTGGTGCGACAGACGGCGGGGGCTGCAGAAAATCGGAGTTTGGCTAGTCAATTCTATTTTCATCTCATAGTTCATGGGCTTGATTAAATCTGGATCAACTTGTACATACGAAGTGGAAATAATAGACTTAAGGGCTGCGGTTTGCTCTTCCTATAACGTGGGCTCTATATCAAAGTCTAACTCACTGACAGCGGGGAGCTCAATGGCATTTATCGCCATAAGTGCATCGTTCAGTGTTTCCGAAGGTACAGCAGAAGTTTCTAGAAGGGGAGAATCAGACAACACTTCGGCAGACACAATCTCATTCCTGTCGTGCGGTAGTACCGCTAGATCTTTCCTCAATATTTTAAAAGACTTCAGAACAGCAGTAAGTTTTGGATTTATACATTCAGTCGGTTTATTCATGAGTATCAACGATTCTTTTTCATATTTCAGTTCTTTCAGTTTACAGAGTCTAATATTAATTTTATACAGAAGATCTCTACCTATAATCATCGGCAGTTCGTTTGCTTGGTTCGTCAGGACTTCGAACGTATGTATTATCTGTGTGTTGCGGAGGCGAACCCTACACTGGTGGAGGGGACTTCAGATTGACGGATAAAACTCGTTGGACTGCCCGAATCAAGGAGAGAGAACATATCTATAAATTTCATATCTTGCACTTCATCACAAACAAAAGCAACACTCACCAGTTGTAAATGGTCTAGTCGAACTCCTGTTCATCAGCGGCGGCGGCAGCAATGAAATTGGTGGCATTTCCAATTCGAGACGGGCAGTTTTTGTAGATGTGGCCCACTATGCCACACTTGAAACATGAATTCGGAGGTCTCATTGGTTTCGGGCATTGACTCTTGTAATGCCCCCATCCTAAGCAGTTGAAACATCTGTTCTCACTCGTGGTGGTGCCTGACGATTTGTTTCCAGGCGCCATGGCAGTTGTTGTTGGCTGCGCCTTCACGCTATTGCTTTGTCTGGAGGCAGCGGCCTGCATACGGAGGCGCTCGTAGCGTTCCAGTAGGGGCTTCAGTTCAGCCACCGTCCGAGCTGAGTACAGCATGCCGACTCGAGTAGTTTGTCCCGCAACCCCATCAATGATCAGGTCGACCAGCTCGTTCTCCGGAATCGGAGCATTCATGGCAATCTCCTGCATCTCGATTGCGAATCTTAAACATCCCTCGCCTGCCTTGATGCGCCGGCCACGCAGAGCGTGGTACACTTCCTCGATGCTACACGAGCGTCCAAATTCTCGCAAGAGAATTGCCTTCAATTCTTCGTAGCTGTGCACCGATATCTTGCGCGGCAGCACCGCCGCCGTACCTTCCAGCATACGACGGCATGCGATCAAACGTAGGCGGTCGTTCAACTGCAGAATTCCAAATGCGTCTTCCAGATCGTTCGGCCATTTCTTCACGTCATATGCGTTATCCGCTGAAAATCGAGCCACCATGCTCTCAATGACACTCACGTCACTGACTTGCTGCCTCGGTGCTTGGAATTCGTCAATCCCCTGCTGCAGTTTGAGGATTGATGCTGTAGCTGTAGCAACTCATGTTGTTTCTGCAGCGTCACCAGTCATCCAGGCTGGGGGAGGCGGAATTGGCCGGTGTGATGGCGGCCGCGGCAGTCGGTACGGAGGGCACTAAAGCGGGCATCTCTCCCATGGGTCCGCTTCGGGACCAGTGACGGGGGCGGCGAGCGAGGCCGCAACCCGCATGGCAGACATATAGTCGGCGGGCACAGCATCCGCAGGTACAGTGGATGTTGCAGCGGCGGCAGGAACCGTAATGGATGCGGCCGCAGCGGCGGCGGGTACAGCAATGGCAGCGGGTGCAGCGGCGGCAGCGGTGGTGGG
Organism: Drosophila willistoni; assembly: GCF_018902025.1. NCBI lineage: Eukaryota > Metazoa > Arthropoda > Insecta > Diptera > Drosophilidae > Drosophila > Drosophila willistoni. The sequence continues at coordinate 2,551 of NW_025814302.1, read as the reverse complement.
TACAGCAGTGGCAGCGGGTACAGCAGTGGCAGCGGGTGCAGAGGCGGCATCGGGTGCAGCGGCGGCAGTCTGCAGAGGTGGCCTGTAAGCGGCGGACACCGCAGCGGTGGGTGCAGCAGGGGCGAGTGTGACACCGGTTGGCCCAGCAGGGGCGGATGCAGCAGCGGCGGGCCCGGCAGGGGCGAATGCGGCAGCAGTTGGCCCGGCAGGGTGGGCATGTCAGCAGTTGGCCCGCAGGGGCGAGTGTGGCAGCGGTTGGTGGCCCAGCAGGGGCGGTTGCGGCAGCGGCGGGCCCAGCAGGGGCGAATGTGGCATCAGTTAGCCCAGCAGGGCTCGTATAGCAGCAGTTGGCCCGGCGGGGGCGAGCATGTCAGCGGTTGGCCCAACATGGGCGAGTATGGCAGCCGTTGGCCCAGCAGGGGCGGATGCGGCAGCAGCGGGCCCAGCAGGAGCGAGTGTGGCGGCAGTTGGCACAGCAGCGGCGGGCCCGGCAGGGGCTAGTATGTCAGCAGTTGGCACAGCGGCTCTCGGTACTGCAGCGGCGGCTCCAGTGGCCGCCGGTACTGCAGCGGTAGTCACAGCAGTGGGTGCACCAGCAGCGGTGGGCGTGGAGGCGGCCGTTCTAGATGTGGAACGTGTGGCCTGCCGTGTCCCGAAATATTTATCCTTTCGGGTGGTCATCCCACTTCTGAGTTGTAAACACCTAATTATTGAGTAAAAAAGATAATGATTAATTGGTATTTTCCGGATTTAATCTTGGTTTTCTGCGCAGAGACAACTTGTTCGTTGCGTCGCCGGAAGAGAAGAAAGCGCCGTCTCGCCACCTATCGAGGACTTATCGCTAACAATCGATACTTAGTACTAACAATCGATACTTATTACTAACAATCGATACTTATCACTAACAATCGATACTACAATAATACTGGTTTCGGTATTTGCATGCTCATACTTGAATATACTCTTGAAATTAATCTCGGTCGATGCGGTTGCACCTTCTGTGCCCGTCGACAATTGTACTTTAGTTTTAGGTTAAGAAAATAAAGCAACTGCCGAAACCCGGGAGGAATGATCTTGGCGATTGGATTTAGAGTGTGATTGCCAGTGGATAGACTGATTCGGGTGAGTACAATTTAACGTTGATGTGTTTGGGTAGGTGTTCATTATGGCTAAAAATTTGTTACCGTTGGCTACGGAGCAAATCACATTGCTCACTTCGCTGGAGAAGTCATTGGCGTGGTATAAATCGGATGAGGCGGGACATACCGAGAGTCATCTGGAAGCCAGATTGGACTCGATGGCCCACCTTCACGCAGATTTTCAGCGCAATCATCACCAACTGGTTCAAGAACGAGATAATGTGGAAATAAAGGGCAGATATTTTGATAAAGACATCAGGGACTGTTTCGAAGAAACCTACATAATGGGAGTAGCTGAGATTCGAAATGAGTTGCAGAGACATAAGGATCGGAGAATCCCGTCGTCGACTGCATTTGATGAGTCTTGTTTGCATCAGACGGTGCATCAACAAATGGGACCATGTTTGGAGGAAGTGAAAATCCCAACAGTTAAACTGCCTACCTTCAGCGGCAAATTTATTGAGTGGCCGGCGTTTAAAGAGGTGTTTTTAACAAGTGTACACCACTGCGACAAGCTGACGGACTTACATCGTTTCATTATTTGAAGGATTCATTGGTTGGAGACGCAGCTAAGGATATTGAACATCTAACGCTAATAGCGGCAAACTATGAAGTGGCTTGGAGAATGTTGATGAATTTGTATGATAACAAACGAGTGTTATTTTTACATTACATGGATGTGTTCGATCACTAATTACCAATAAAATATGGAGATGCGGAAAATTTGAGAAGATTTGTGCAAACTTCTCGCTCATGTGTGAATTCATTGGAGAAGACTGGTGTGGATGTGCGACAACAGTCTGAAATTTTAGTGTACTACATGATGAAGAGATTACCGAATCAATTAAGAGTGGATTGGGAGCGGTCAATATCTTCAACGCAGAATCTGCCGAACTTTGAGGAACTCAGTCAGTATTTTGAAACACAGTACAGAACAATGATTACGGCGTCAGCAGGTAATATCAAGGGAACTCTATCACGGGATAGACATAGAGTTATCCCAACAGAATCTGAGAATGCTTTAATTGGAAAGAGTACAACAGAACTTGCGGTAAGGCATAAAGACGAGGTTTTATTACCAACAGCAATGGTGTTGGTAGAATCGATAGAAGGCTATCCCTTACAGTTTAGAGCGTTTCAGCTCAGCAGCTACGTTTACGGCGCAAACAGGCTCACATCACGATTACTGGATTAGCAGATACAAAAATTACAGATGCGGCAGTGGAGGTGGAGCTAGTCATAAGATCAATCTACAACCCACATGCGAAATACAAGCTGCTCGCGTCAGTAATACCTCTAGTGAGTAAGCGCATGCTAATCAAAAGACTGCCGTTTGAAGAGTGGACTCATCTAAAGGGCACCGTTGGCCGACCCTAACATCTTCAGTCCACAAGGAGTTGATATTTTGCTGG